>NC_047522.1:24008676-24122623 GCF_902827115.2 Pseudochaenichthys georgianus
AGTCCATCTGCAGTATACTCATCAGCTGTTGTAACAACGTAAATGTCCCCGTTGTTGTGTCTCCATCTCCAGGACCGAGGCATCGGGAACACGTCTCTCTCCACGTTCGGCTTGGCTCAGGCGGTGCTGGAGATCATCCTCATGTTGTATCCTTCCTTTGACCCCCCCCCCCCCTCTCTTTGTCTATGGTCCACGGCCAAGAGCAACAGCGTCCGGCCAGCTTTGTTTACTCTGGACGTAGTGCAGCCGGACATCTCCCGGAAGACCTTTTATCACCGCTGAAAGGTGTAGGTTTGAGATCCTTAACCCCCCCCCCCCCCCTTACTTTGGTGTTTAACTGCTCTTAAATTAACACAATAACTATTCATCATCTCCTTTACCTTCAAGCTGTAAGCGAGGTCTCAGACTGAACTGGCAGAACTGCAGAATATACAAGGACACTGGACTTTATCCAATATACATACGGATTGTAGCACTCGTTTTCCTGGGTGACCTGGAAGACTCTGCCAATGGGACTTTCTCTCCGTTCCCAAAGAGCGGAGAAGCATTACGACCCTGTACTTTATGTTATTAAGCAGAAATGTCGATTTCCTCGCCCCAAAAATATCTTTAATTCACACGACACAAAAGAAATGCTTAGGTTTTTCATTGTCATATCTAAACTGTAGCTATGTGCACATGGCAATACAAGCCTCCATCGGTACTCCAGGGTCAACATGGCCTTTAAGCGATCACATGTGAAACACGATATTCATGATTGATTAAAGTCTGGTCTGATGTCCCCCGGACGCGAGGAGGGGTCTTTAAAAAGCCGTCTGAAAGAAGCTGAAGTGTTTCTGCTCCTTGATTGAATTCCTCCGCAGCTACTTGATGGTTTCCTCCGTCGTCGGCTTCTACAGCCTGCGCGTCTTCCAGAGCCTCACTCCCAGGAACGACGACACAACCATGACAACGGTAAGGATGTTGGGGGTGAAGTGGGGGCAAGATTGCACCTTAAAAAATGTGTTTGGGACCCCCTGCGTCTCCTCCATTTCCTCCCTCTCGCTGCGGACCCCTGCTGGGTTTCGTCTCAATGGCTTTAGTTGATCTGTCCAATATTTGTTTGTGGGTTGTGCAAACACTGGCAAAGTGCAAGGCCCTTTCTTGTACATCAGAGGGAGGGGTTTTCATTTGGGGAGGGGGTTTAGGTGGAGGATGCGTGCTGTGTTCGGCCCACAGTGGCACCCATTCACTTGGTAATGAGTTCGGGAGTGGTGAGGCTTGTTAACTAGCCGTGACGCTGCAGTGAAAGGGCTTGAAAGGACAACAGGGGCACCTGGTAATGAGCAGCTTCAGAGCTACTAATTGTACAATATGTGGAACCAATTTAACATCAAGTGCCGTGTGTGCGTGTGCTGCAGCGCGTCCTCCAACGTCTCGTAACTCTATGATATATGGGACCGCTTAAAATCCCTTTTATTTGTAGATCATCGGTTGCTGTGTGTCCATTTTGGTCCTGAGCTCAGCCCTGCCAGTGATGTCCAGAACTCTGGGTGAGTACACACACACACACACACACACACACACACACACACACAGCTAAGCTAACCAGCTGTAGCTTACCTATTTAGCGTAAAAATAAAGTAAGACAAAAAGAAAGCCAGTATTTCCAAAAATGCCAAATAATGTTCTTTAAGAGAGATGTAGGTTTAAGTTAATTTGGAGCGATTTGAAACCCCCCAGACGGAGTACACGCCCCTCCCCCTGCAGCGGTTAGCCGGCTGAATTCTCCTATAGTTTCCCATAGTGACCGGAGAGAGGAGTGCAGGGTGAAGGGGTAGAATGACAGGAGCAGCAGCAGCATCACAATGGCTCTAATAAACATGCAGAGTGCAGAGCACAGCTGTTCAAATAGCACTACGCTGTTGGTCACACACACACACACACACACACACACACACACACACACACACGAAAAGGGCTGTAGCGAGCATACAGTGACTCATTGGGAGCTTTACAAAAATATCAACAGGTTCTGCTTTGTGGCGCTGAATAGATAAAAAGGAATAAGTTGTGTGTGTGTGTGTGTGTGTGTGTGTGTGTGTGTGTGTGTGTGTGTGTGTGTGTGTGTGTGTGTGTGTGTGTGTGTGTGTGTGTGTGTGTGTGTGTGTGTGTGTGTGTGTGTGTGTGTGTGTGTGTGTGTGTGTGTGTGTGTGTGTGTGTGTGGTGTGTGTGTGTGTGTGTGTGTGTGTGTGGTGTGTGTGTGTGTGTGTGTGTGTGTGTGTGTGTGTGTGTGTGTGTGTGTGTGTGTGTGTGTGTGTGTGTGTGTGTGTGTGTGTGTGTGGGACAACTCTCCACCAACAAAAACAAGCATTCTTAAGGTCTGACTGACTAACGTCTTTACTTCCAGATTTCACGCGGCGACAATGTTTCTAAATGGAAAACCAGTTTTGAGGTGGAGCGACTGAACGTGTCACGGATTAAAGTGCGTTAGAGACTTTGATTAAAAGGGTTTTTTAAACTCTTCTCGTCTCCAGAGTCAGAAACAGGTTTATCGCCAGGCTAGGAATTTGACGTGATGTGAAATCAGAATATGTGCAGAAAGGAGTATGAACAGTGTGTGCATGAATGCATATAGTCTATGACAGGGGTGTCAAACTCAAGGCCCGGGGGCCAAATCCGGCCCGCGACTTCATTTCATGTGGCCCCATAAGAGCTTGCAAAGAATATTTGTAATGTTTGTAATACAGTTACATGGCGATTTACAGAAGCACGTTGCCCATAAACTACATGTCCCACAATGCATCTCAAATTTGAATTTTTTCTTCTAAATATTCTTTTTTTCTCAGAATTGACATTTTTTTCAAAATGTCTTTTAAAATCATTTTGTGAAGTTCTCACTGAAGAGACTTGCAATTATTTGCCCAAGACTTCTGCTTTCAGACGTAGTTAAATATGAAGTTATCCGATAATAATTCAATGCAGAGGCAATAATGTAATATAATACATTAGTTTATATATATATTAAATATGTATGTATTTTTATAAAGTCTTAAAGTTACAACCGGCCCTTTGAGTGCAACCATAAAGCGAATGTGGCCCGTGATGAAATTGAGTTTGACACCCCTGGTCTATGATGTGGCGGGGGGGCCGGGGGGGGCGGGCCTTGTTTAAGAGTCCGGTAGCGTAGGGGAAGAAACTGTTCAGGTGGCGAGAGGTTCTGGTTCCTGCCAGAGGGGAGGTGGGTGGACAGTTTGTCTCCGGGTGGGAGGGGCCGGCCACTATCTGCCCGCCTCAGGGTCCCGGAGGCCTGCAGGTCGAGGGGGGATGGCAGATTGCAGCCGATCAGCAGGTCGTAGACTCGGGGCCTGTTCTGCTCAGGTTCAGGTGTGTGTCAGCATGTAGCGCCTCCACTGGGACAATAGGAGCAAACATGTTACATGACAGTGAACTGATGGATTTGAGCCTCTGCAGGCCGTTTACATGCACACAAAACATGCACAGAAGCCCATCGAGCTGCAGGAGACTCGTGGGCAGCTGCATTAGATTTCCTCAGACGCAGCTCAGAGCCTCTGGCACGAGACGGTGTTCTCAGAGCCGGTCTCCATCATCTCTCCGCTGTCTCTTCACAGGCAATCTGGTTAAAGGTCCTTGATGCCTGCAAACGGCTCACTGCGGCTGTAAATACGTCTCCGCAGACGCCGAATCGATCGGCAATCTAATAGACGACAGAGGCTGTGAGGAGGAGGAGGAGGAGGAGGAGGAGGACAGAGACTCGTTTCTCCAGACGACTGTAATAAAA
Organism: Pseudochaenichthys georgianus; assembly: GCF_902827115.2. Lineage (NCBI taxonomy): Eukaryota > Metazoa > Chordata > Actinopteri > Perciformes > Channichthyidae > Pseudochaenichthys > Pseudochaenichthys georgianus. Next base: position 24,012,458 of record NC_047522.1, read on the forward strand.
CTTGTGGTGCATAAATCTGACTCCGATGCGGTAACGCCCGACGTCAGTGTGGCACGACGAATGAATGGACATCAGTCTCAAAACGTAGATCGTAGACGTAGGTTATTGTATAACGGCATTACTTGGTAGAAAGTGCCGAAACACCCGCATTAGCAGGCCATAAATAAAAGACAACAAGCATCACGTCTAGTTTTTCTTCCACATCGTATAAGATACATAACGTGTCTTCGAAATCGCAAACTAACAAACTATTATACGGTTTAGTGCATTTACACGACGAGAAATAACAAATATTCATACGTACATTTGCGTGAAATCTCAACAGATTTTGAGTTAAGCTTTTATATTTCCTACAGCCTTATCTCGGCGACAAATGGAAAATGTTTTCTATAAATGGAAGTGACGGGGTCGTGAGGTCAGGCAGTTGTTTGAACGCACTTCAGTTCTGTTCTTCAGGTTTAAAACCCAAAGGAACCACAGCGTGCTGAAATGTCCTTTCTGTCTGTGCTCCTCAGGAATCACCAGGTTTGATCTCCTCGGAGACTTCGGGAGGTTTAACTGGCTGGGAAACTTCTACATCGTGCTTTCGTACAACATGCTGTTTGCCGTCGTGACGACACTCTGTCTCGTGAGGAAGTTCACCTCGGCCGTACGGGAGGAGCTCCTGAAGGCCTTGGGTAGATTCAACTCACTGAGTATTCCCACCTCACATCATCGACCCTGTGCACATATTTTATACCATTCGACTTCAATGTAAATACTGCTATATTTCACTGTTATAGTTTTCTATCAGTGTTTTTACTTTTATGTCTGCACCACGACGTCAAGTCAAATTCCTCGTACGTCTCAACCTACCAGGTGATAGTTATCCGTGTTGTGTTTCTGTCACGCAACCAATCCTACAAAGCCACTTCCTCCTCATGTGTGCGTGCACAGAGGTTTTAAACACGAGGCGACGGTGGCTTTGCACAAAGGTCGTGTTTATTCCTCTCGCTGCAAATCCTCGGGTAACAAAAAGGAAGAAATTGCAGCGAGGTGGAAAGTGCTGCGGGACTGACATGGGATCGAGGAGGGGGCTCAAAGGCTTGTGGGGACGGGATGGCGTTAGGAGAAGCCAGACCGACGCACATCGATACCTCCGTCCAAGTGAAGGTCTGCTCTGTAATGAGACTTCTCTCCTTATCTCCCCCTGCCCAGGTCTGGATAAATTGCAACTGTCAAACAGCCCCACGGACCCCGAGTCTGGGAAGCTCTCGGCCAACGGGCATCAGAAAACCCTGTGAAGAAGGGACAACACGCACACGCGCACACACACACACACACACACACACACACACAGAGAGAGGGAGATTTGGACGTCTGACGGATGCCTGAAAACGGGAGAGCAATTCTAGCTTCGTGACATTCCTTTTTTCCGCGTCTCGGACGTGAAACTGGGCGAAGACCACGGGGGAAATAAGACTGGCATCACTGCAGTGACCTTGACGTTGACCTCCACTGCGATTGTGACTTTAAAAACACCCCGGTTTAACGTAAACAACCTCCTCTCTACGGCACTGGACAAAAGCAAAGCGAAAGGCTCCTCCATGCTCCCACATTTCAACTAGACTCACGTTTTAGTGTGGGCACGTCCGCTAACCTGTGAGAGCGGCGTCTGGCGTTCTGTGAGCGGACACAGGCGCGAGCAGGCGTCCGTTGTATTTGTTGAAAGCTCAAAATGTGAAAATAACAAAGCATGAATCGAAGAAAACGCAACTTAAAGTACAATTAACATAATTCGGACGTCGTCACTGATGTCAGCACTCGGTGATCTCGATTGAACTCTACCACGGGATAGCAGAATCCCCTTCACTCCCAACGAGCAGAGAAGCGTTACGAGCCTGGAAAATGTTATTATGCACAGGATAAGAAATGTCGTTTTTCTCCCCCAAAAATGTTGCAATTAAAAAATCCTTACGTTTTTCCTTTGTTGTAAATGTTGCGTTTGCGTGTCCATGTCACGCGGAGTCTCACACCTCTTCTCGTTTTATATTTTTTATGAAACCCTTGAATCTGATGCGAGCCTGGAACGGTGTCACGAACAGAGCGTGTGCAGAAAGCCTCGGCGACTTTTACATGAAGTTTAACGGCTGCAGAATCTCAACTGTGACGTTTTCTGTCCACCGGAAATGCCTTAAAGCATCTGGCAGGCTTCACGTTAGGGTCCTTTCCTCCTGTTGTTGTTGTTGTTGTTTATGTACTGATGTGCACATTGTCTCCAGACAGCTCCACTGTGATCCCCTTAGAGTTTAAGCCTGCTGAATACACACACAGCTTGTCTGCATATGAATGTGGCACAGTAGCTCTTATCCAATGAGAGGCTCCAGTTTGCAGTCATTACCCAGAGGCACTTGCAGGTGGAGTGAGTGATCCAATGCTTGTTTTTAGAGTGACATTAAAAGGAAGAAAATGGGTTTGAGAGACGGGGAAAGTTTCTGCTCACAGCTGTCTGCCAGTATTACAAGCACTGGGTTTAAAAAGGAAGTGTAATCCAATCCGAGGGCAACGTTCCCGAGTGAAAACGTGATATCTAAGAGCGCAGATTTACCAAAAACACTGGGCATTCATTGCTTGATTTCTTTAGTATGTTGTGTGTTATCTTATGGACGTTATGACGACACATGGATCCTGTGTGAAATGGCCCAAAGCGATATGGCGAAGAAGAAAGGGAAGATATTTGAATGGGAAAAATCTAATTTTCGACAAAAAAATGGTAGTTTTTTCTCCAAGAAGTGTCGCATCAAACATCATCCCATAACCACGGCGAGGGTCGTCTTCTATCCTCTCATCGTGGGCGCAGAGTCGGGGGCAGCGGCTGTCTGTGGGGCTCTGCATGTCAGTTTCTGTACATGTTCTGTGAATGTATTTACGATTTCTTTCTCAGTTTGCTAACTGTACTTTTAGTTATTTTTTGATGTCTGTGTGTTTGCAAATAAAAGTAGAAAAATGCTTTGAGAAAGACGTTTTCATTCTTCGTTACGACACTCTTGACATCGGTACTAACGGATGAGTTAACCACGTTTGGAATGATGACGAATGCATAATCGTATATAAGTAGAGACACCGGACAGGACGCAATGACTTCCTGTGACGAGTGAAAGCTGCAGAAAGGATTCCTATTGGCTGCCGTTTTTCTAGATTACAGCGTATACCTCAAGTTGAAGATGTCACGATTACATTTAGTTCTGCTTTAAACTAATTAAATATAATGCGCTGATGGTGTTTCGTTAACTGTGTGTGTGTGTGTGTGTGTGTGTGTGTGTGTGTGTGTGTGTGTGTGTGTGGTGTGTGTGTGTGTGTGTGTGTGTGTGTGTGTGTGTGTGTGTGTGTGTGTGTGTGTGTGTGTGTGTGTGTGTGTGTGTGTGTGTGTGTGTGTGTGTGTGTGAAGCAGAGGTGGGAAGTAGTGGAGTACAAATACTTCGTTACTGTACTTGAGTACATGTTTCTGGTATCAGTACTTTACTCCACTACTTATTTTTCTGACCACTTTTTACTTTCTACTTCTCACATGTTGAACACAAATACCTGTACTTTCTACTTCTCACATGTTGAACTCAAATACCTGTACTTTCTACTTCTTACATGTTGAACACAAATACCTGTACTTTCTACTTCTTACATGTTGAACTCAAATACCTGTACTTTCTACTTCTCACATGTTGAACTCAAATACCTGTACTTTCTACTTCTTACATGTTGAACTCAAATACCTGTACTTTCTACTTCTCACATGTTGAACTCAAATACCTGTACTTTCTACTTCTTACATGTTGAACTCAAATACCTGTACTTTCTACTTCTTACATGTTGAACTCAAATACCTGTACTTTCTACTTCTCTCATGTTGAACACAAATACCTGTACTTTCTACTTCTTACATGTTGAACTCAAATACCTGTACTTTCTACTTCTCACATGTTGAACTCAAATACCTGTACTTTCTACTTCTTACATGTTGAACTCAAATACCTGTACTTTCTACTTCTTACATGTTGAACTCAAATACCTGTACTTTCTACTTGTTACATGTTGAACTCAAATACCTGTACTTTCTACTTCTCTCATGTTGAACTCAAATACCTGTACTTTCTACTTCTTACATGTTGAACTCAAATACCTGTACTTTCTACTTCTTACATGTTGAACTCAAATACCTGTACTTTCTACTTCTAACATGTTGAACTCAAATACCTGTACTTTCTACTTGTTACATGTTGAACTCAAATACCTGTACTTTCTACTTCTCTCATGTTGAACTCAAATACCTGTACTTTCTACTTCTTACATGTTGAACTCAAATACCTGTACTTTCTACTTCTTACATGTTGAACTCAAATACCTGTACTTTCTACTTCTTACATGTTGAACCCAAATACCTGTACTTTCTACTTCTTACATGTTGAACTCAAATACCTGTACTTTCTACTTCTTACATGTTGAACTCAAATACCTGTACTTTCTACTTCTTACATGTTGAACTCAAATACCTGTACTTTCTACTTCTTCCATGTTGAACACAAATACCTGTACTTTCTACTTCTTACATGTTGAACTCAAATACCTGTACTTTCTACTTCTCTCATGTTGAACTCAAATACCTGTACTTTCTACTTCTCACATGTTGAACTCAAATACCTATACTTTCTACTTCTCTCATGTTGAACTCAAATACCTGTACTTTCTACTTCTCTCATGTTGAACTCAAATACCTGTACTTTCTACTTCTTACATGTTGAACTCAAATACCTGTACTTTCTACTTCTTACATGTTGAACTCAAATACCTGTACTTTCTACTTCTTACATGTTGAACTCAAATACCTGTACTTTCTACTTCTTACATGTTGAACCCAAATACCTGTACTTTCTACTTCTTACATGTTGAACTCAAATACCTGTACTTTCTACTTCTTACATGTTGAACTCAAATACCTGTACTTTCTACTTCTTACATGTTGAACTCAAATACCTGTACTTTCTACTTCTTCCATGTTGAACACAAATACCTGTACTTTCTACTTCTCACATGTTGAACTCAAATACCTGTACTTTCTACTTCTCTCATGTTGAACTCAAATACCTGTACTTTCTACTTCTCACATGTTGAACTCAAATACCTATACTTTCTACTTCTCTCATGTTGAACTCAAATACCTGTACTTTCTACTTCTCTCATGTTGAACTCAAATACCTGTACTTTCTACTTCTTACATGTTGAACTCAAATACCTGTACTTTCTACTTCTTACATGTTGAACTCAAATACCTGTACTTTCTACTTCTTACATGTTGAACCCAAATACCTGTACTTTCTACTTCTTACATGTTGAACTCAAATACCTGTACTTTCTACTTCTCACATGTTGAACCCAAATACCTGTACTTTCTACTTCTTACATGTTGAACTCAAATACCTGTACTTTCTACTTCTTCCATGTTGAACACAAATACCTGTACTTTCTACTTCTTACATGTTGAACTCAAATACCTGTACTTTCTACTTCTTCCATGTTGAACTCAAATACCTGTACTTTCTACTTCTCACATGTTGAACTCAAATACCTGTACTTTCTACTTCTCGCATTTTCCAAACAGGCTGGTTCCTGTACATTTCAAAGCCTCTTTACTTTTACTTGAGTAAAGAAGTTTAGTCAGTACTTCTACTTTCACCAGAGTATTTTTAAACACGAGTATCTGTACCTCTACTTGAGTACAGGATGAGTGTACTTTAACATCTCTGGTAGAAAGTATTCCTTTAACTGAGTCGTTCACTGTGAGATTCTGTGCAGTTTCGTGTGCTTGTGTACCTGCTCAGGTGAGTTTCTTGCAGTAGGCGGATCTGCAGAGCGGACAGGAAGGTCTGCTTTCTGTGGAGAAGGACTCGAAGGCCTCCAGACAGATCTGATGGAAGAGATGTGAGCAGGACAGCATCACAGTGTGTCTGCACTGTGATTGGCTGGAGGAACCTGCTTCTGGAGCGATGCTCAATGCAGTCAGGCAGATCGGGCAGTCCTTCACACCTCTCTGGATCACCTGGTGGAGAAGGGACGTTTAAAACATCAGCAGGAGAGGACTCTTTAAAGTAGAGACACTACATACTGATATACACCTGAACATCAGCAGGAGAGGACTCTTTAAAGTAGAGACACTACATACTGATATACACCTGAACATCAGCAGGAGAGGACTCTTTAAAGTAGAGACACTACACACTGATATACACCTGAACATCAGCTGGAGAGGACTCTTTAAAGTAGAGACACTACACACTGATATACACCTGAACATCAGCAGGAGAGGACTCTTTAAAGTAGAGACACTACACACTGATATACACCTGAACATCAGCAGGAGAGGACTCTTTAAAGTAGAGACACTACACACTGATATACACCTGAACATCAGCAGGAGAGGACTCTTTAAAGTAGAGACACTACACACTGATACACACCTGAACATCAGCAGGAGAGGACTCTTTAAAGTAGAGACACTACATACTGATATACACCTGAACATCAGCAGGAGAGGACTCTTTAAAGTAGAGACACTACATACTGATATACACCTGAACATCAGCAGGAGAGGACTCTTTAAAGTAGAGACACTACACACTGATATACACCTGAACATCAGCAGGAGAGGACTCTTTAAAGTAGAGACACTACACACTGATACACACCTGAACATCAGCAGGAGAGGACTCTTTAAAGTAGAGACACTACATACTGATATACACCTGAACATCAGCAGGAGAGGACTCTTTAAAGTAGAGACACTACACACTGATATACACCTGAACATCAGCAGGAGAGAACTCTTTAAAGTAGAGACACTACATACTGATATACACCTGAACATCAGCAGGAGAGGACTCTTTAAAGTAGAGACACTACACACTGATACACACCTGAACATCAGCAGGAGAGGACTCTTTAAAGTAGAGACACTACATACTGATATACACCTGAACATCAGCAGGAGAGGACTCTTTAAAGTAGAGACACTACATACTGATATACACCTGAACATCAGCAGGAGAGGACTCTTTAAAGTAGAGACACTACACACTGATATACACCTGAACATCAGCAGGAGAGGACTCTTTAAAGTAGAGACACTACACACTGATACACACCTGAACATCAGCAGGAGAGGACTCTTTAAAGTAGAGACACTACATACTGATATACACCTGAACATCAGCAGGAGAGGACTCTTTAAAGTAGAGACACTACACACTGATATACACCTGAACATCAGCAGGAGAGAACTCTTTAAAGTAGAGACACTACATACTGATATACACCTGAACATCAGCAGGAGAGGACTCTTTAAAGTAGAGACACTACATACTGATATACACCTGAACATCAGCAGGAGAGGACTCTTTAAAGTAGAGACACTACACCTGAACATCAGCAGGAGAGGACTCTTTAAAGACATTTGGGGTCCGTTAAACGCTTCCTAACGAGCCGCTCTGTACGGAGGTTGTGGAAAAGGTGATGTGTTGAAAGCACATTCACCGTTTGATACTCAGGGCTGAGCCGCTCCTGCTCGCCCCTTTCACACCAGATAAAGAAACATCTTCTTTGCACACCACCCCACACCCCCCCCCCTCTTCTATGGAAAATGGCTGCATGAAAAGCCAACAATGGAAGGAAGAGCAAATCTTAATGTCTTTTCAATTCCTCCGCAGCAGGCAGGGCGGTGAAAGCCTGCCGTGCATTCTTATGTTTTCGGTAAACACGGAGGACTGTTAGCCTTTCATTCGGCGAAGTGAATGATCACCTCTGGATGAGAGCCCTTTCTATGCAAGCAGCTGGGACGACGGCGTCCACATGCAAGCGTTAACACGCCACGAAGACCAGAAACATCCCTTACTTCAGTTGGAGTACACATATTACGGTCTTTCGTAATACACAGACATACCCATGCAGACAATAGTCGAGTTCTTTGTAGGTTATCGAGTCCATTTCTGACGTTTCGAGGATCAGAAATACCAGCTTTAACCAGAAAGAGGTCATGTTTGTACTCTGTGGGCTGATTTAGGTCGTGTTGCGACCATTGGATACAGAGAGCACGAGATCCTTTACTGTGGACAACTTTCCTTTAAATAAAAGGCAATCTGTCCGATCTAAATGATCCAGAGTCCCCTACGTCTTCCAATACGACCCAGGATTCATCAAAAGAGAGTAAAATATGGTTTAAACTGACATTTTAAATTGTGATGAGGTCAGAAATGGATTTAGCGTCCTCAATAACCCCCAAAATCACTCAAAGTCACTGTTTAACTGCTGTCCGTACAGTATAGGCTTTATTTCTAATTAACGCAACTTATGCTAATTGTGCAAATTACCCAGGTTAGCATCCATCAGCGTCTACGTTCTGGGGACCCTACGATATGTCAGATTTAACCAGAAAGACTACCGACTGTGGGCGAAGATATAAATAATAACCTCTACTGTGGACAACTTTTCTTCAAATAAAAAGGCAATCTGTCCGATCGAAATGATCCAGAGTCGACTAAATCTTCCAAATCAACCCAAGAATAATCAAAACCAGCACACAGAGTACGATGTGGCCTCTTTCAGGTTACAACTGCCATTGTTGATCAATAACCTACAAAACCACTCCTAAATTGTCCAAATCTGCCATTTTTTAACAATTGTCTGCCTGGGCATGTCTGCGTATAACGAGTAATAGTATTTTAATGCCATTGTTGATCCTTCACATGTCAGAGATGGACTCAGCATCCTCAATAACCTCCAAAAACACTCAAAGCCATTGTTTAACGGTTGTCCACGTGTGCTATATGCTAATCAGTACAACTTGTGCTAACAGTGCTGGAGACGCTACGATGCTGACCTGGCTGTGGATTTTGTCCCAGTCGTCCTCCTGAGGTTCAGAGACGTGTTTTCTCTTCAGCTGCTCGAACACTCGCCGGCTGGACGACAGCGAGCGGTTGATTTCACTCAGAAAAGCCTCCGTGTCGGTGCGACAGTGTCGGACAAAGCTGTCATTCAACTCCTGCAACTAATCAGAGAGAAAAGGAACATGTTAGCGGCACAAAGCGGGCGCTCACAAAAGGAGACTTAATTGTTTGTGTGTGTGGTGACGGCTGAGGCAGGCGGACGGGAGCAGTTGTTAAACAGCCAGATCAATAAACTAGCATGGAGGATTAATGGACCCAGCTACATGCACACACACATCTCTGACACCTCTCTGTCGTTGCACACGCTTATAAACATGCTCTTGAACAGTTCAGGATTCATTCTACCAAAATAACCTCAACATTAATTCAAATGACCCTTAAAAACATTTCCTGCTACACTTGTCGAGTTTGAGGGCAGGTGTTTTTCCCTTTAAGGAAATGTATTTCTAGGAATTTTTTTAATTCAAATTTTAGAGCAATAAATAAAAGATTCAATATTTGCCAATCACGTGACACAAACATATAATATTAACCAACCACTAAATGATTATAAAATATACATTTGAAAACCTAAGACATGTTTTTTGATGTCTCGTCAAAACGTCTGTCTTCCGTCAGGTCACTTTCTGACATATGTCTCCATTTAAAAAACGTCTCCATTCTTTCATTTGTCCTCTCCAATGTGCAGCGGCTGTTGCCAGGCGACATTAAACCCTGCATATGCATTTATTTATATATAAAACATCATCAATGATTGGGCTATTTACAAATCCAATGTACAGATCAGACACACCGTGCTAACTATGTGCAATCCTGTAGTGTGTTTTGATGCATGTAAATGGTCTGCAAAGGCTAACATCTCTAGTAATCATCATTGCAAGGCACTACATGTAACGTCTTGTAAATACTGCACCATGCTACTTAGACTAGCATTAGCTTTAGCACCCGTTTCCTCTGCCCGTCAGCGAGGCTTTTATCACTAATGAAGCAGCTGTTGGCCGTGAGGATGGAGGGCTTTATGAGACTGGAGGACTTGTCCACGCTCGGGGCAAACAGCGGTGGACTTTGCCTTGAGAGGGAGAAGAGATCGGGGCAGGAGAGGCGGCGCTATCTCACGGTGATCCATCACTCTGACCCTCTTCACGTGTTGACTCAGCAGAAACTGAAAGCTGGGCGTCGGGATCAGCTGATAGCGTTTCAGTCATGTGGGGTTTTTCCAGGAGCAACGGTGGCCTGCTGTGCAAAGACGCTTTAGGGTAGGGGTGTCCAAACTATACTATATGTATAAATATATGACAGTATGTGGTAATAAGCCTTTTCCAAATACATTTCAAGCCCAATCCCCTCATTATAAGCGATCTGAGGCTTCTGTTTTAAGGAACGAGCGACCAACTCTTTCTGGAACAAGATGAAACTCTGGAGAGCTGTGAGAGGATGTCTATTTCTTTCTATGTATTTGATTGGTTTTGCCGACTTCTAACTTAACTTATGAGGCAGGACACCTCCCCTCTCGTGAGCTGCCCAGCCCTCCGTACTTCTTCCTGTCTGTGGCCTCAGTTAAAGACATGTGGACGCCCCTGCTGCCTGGCCTCCTGGGAAACGCTGAAAGAGAAGAGGTGTCTCCGTCTCTCAGGTCCAGCGCTAACACGCCCGTTTGCTTTACAGTCAGCTAAGCAAATACGTCTCGTGTTGAGCATGAAGTCAGTCGGAGCTGTCAGCAGATCCTCCTCAGCGTGACAACAGATAGGAGACCATCTCATGACCACCCAGCAGCTCTGAGTCCCATCGAGGAGCGGATCCCACTCGGACACGGCTGTTTTAACGAGTGTAGTTATGTCGATGAATTCTGAGGTCCCAGGCTCCTCCCACAATAACACAGATACTATAGTGCAAGTAAATACAATACAATAGTCTGTGTACAAGTGATGGATACTTTGTTGTCCTTTACATCTGTGAAGGTTCGCCTCCAGGACCCTCGTAGTACTTCAGGGCTGATGGGATCGATGCACAGTTTGGCTTTTTTGTGCAATTAATTGTATTTTTAGGGAAATGTCAAACCCATCAAAAGAGACGGGCTGACTCCATTAGCTTATTGCATTAAACAATGTATCAGCACTATTAAAACATTAGGAGCAAGAAGGCGATCAAAACTAACTAGATATTTAAAAAGAATTTAATCTGAAGTATCAAAATGTGTTTTTACTTGATCTGACCATTAAAGTATTATTCTATTGTATCGTGTCTTGTACTTGAGTAAAAGTAGAAGTACTCTGATTTTTACTTGAGTAAAAGTAGAAGTACTCAGATCTTGAGTAAAAGTAGAAGTACTCTGATCTTGTACTTGAGTAAAAGTAGAAGTACTCTGATCTTGAGTAAAAGTAGAAGTACTCTGATCTTGTACTTGAGTAAAAGTAGAAGTACTCTGATCTTGAGTCAAAGTAGAAGTACTCAGATCTTGAGTAAAAGTAGAAGTACTCAGATCTGGTACTTGAGAGTAAAAGTAGAAGTACTCTGATCTTGAGTAAAAGTAGAAGTACTCTGATCTTGAGTAAAAGTAGAAGTACTCAGATCTTGTTCTTGAGTAAAAGTAGAAGTACTCAGATCTTGAGTAAAAGTAGAAGTACTCTGATCTTGAGTAAAAGTAGAAGTACTCTGATCTTGTACTTGAGTAAAAGTAGAAGTACTCTGATCTTGAGTAAAAGTAGAAGTACTCAGATCTTGTTCTTGAGTAAAAGTAGAAGTACTCTGATCTTGTACTTGAGTAAAAGTAGAAGTACTCTGATCTTGAGTCAAAGTAGAAGTACTCAGATCTTGAGTAAAAGTAGAAGTACTCAGATCTGGTACTTGAGAGTAAAAGTAGAAGTACTCTGATCTTGAGTAAAAGTAGAAGTACTCTGATCTTGAGTAAAAGTAGAAGTACTCAGATCTTGTTCTTGAGTAAAAGTAGAAGTACTCAGATCTTGAGTAAAAGTAGAAGTACTCTGATCTTGAGTAAAAGTAGAAGTACTCTGATCTTGTACTTGAGTAAAAGTAGAAGTACTCTGATCTTGTACTTGAGTAAAAGTAGAAGTACTCTGATCTTGAGTAAAAGTAGAAGTACTCAGATCTTGTTCTTGAGTAAAAGTAGAAGTACTCAGATCTTGAGTAAAAGTAGAAGTACTCAAATCTTGTACTTGAGTAAAAGTAGAAGAACTCTGATTTTTACTTGAGTAAAAGTAGAAGTACTCTGATCTTGTACTTGAGTAAAAGTAGAAGTACTCTGATCTTGTACTTGAGTAAAAGTAGAAGTACTCTGATCTTGAGTAAAAGTAGAAGTACTCAGATCTTGTTCTTGAGTAAAAGTAGAAGTACTCAGATCTTGAGTAAAAGTAGAAGTACTCAGATCTTGTACTTGAGTAAAAGTAGAAGAACTCTGATTTTTACTTGAGTAAAAGTAGAAGTACTCTGATCTTGTACTTGAGTAAAAGTAGAAGTACTCAGATCTTGAGTAAAAGTAGAAGTACTCAGATCTTGTTCTTGAGTAAAAGTAGAAGTACTCAGATCTTGAGTAAAAGTAGAAGTACTCAGATCTTGTTCTTGAGTAAAAGTAGAAGTACTCTGATCTTGTACTTGAGTAAAAGTAGAAGTACTCTGATCTTGAGTAAAAGTAGAAGTACTCAGATCTGGTACTTGAGTAAAAGTAGAAGTACTCTGATCTTGTACTTGAGTAAAAGTAGAAGTACTCTGATCTTGAGTAAAAGTAGAAGTACTCAGATCTTGAGTAAAAGTAGAAGTACTCGGATCTTGTTCTTGAGTAAAAGTAGAAGTACTCTGATCTTGTACTTGAGTAAAAGTAGAAGTACTCTGATCTTGAGTAAAAGTAGAAGTACTCAGATCTTGAGTAAAAGTAGAAGTACTCAGATCTTGACTAAAGGTAGAAGTACTCAGATCTTGTTCTTGAGTAAAAGTAGAAGTACTCAGATCTTGTTCTTGAGTAAAAGTAGAAGTACTCAGGTCTTGTTCTTGAGTAAAAGTAGAAGTACTCAGATCTTGAGTAAAAGTAGAAGTACTCAGATCTTGTAATTGAGTAAAAGTAGAAGTACTCAGGTCTTGAGTAAAAGTACAAGTACTCAGGTCTTGAGTAAAAGTAGAAGTACTCAGATCTTGAGTAAAAGTAGAAGTACTCAGATCTTGTTCTTGAGTAAAAGTAGAAGTACTCAGATCTTGAGTAAAAGTACAAGTACTCAGATCTACATCAAAAGCACGCTGAAGGCTCTTTGAGCATCTCTCACTGATCCTGCTGTTACATGTTTGTTGTTTGTTTCTCCTGTGTGTTGATGTTTGTGTGTTGATGTTTGTCTGTTGACATGACACATGGAGCTGCTGTGATGCAAGGAGCCTTTCAGACTTGATCTGAGCATCGAAGTATCATCGTGTCGTCATGTGAGAGTTAACTGGCTCAGTAAACGCTGTGTCTTTGTTTATGTGACATGTTGAGGCGAGGGACACTGACAGGGGACGGGAGGACACTCAGACCCCTGACGAGGGACACTGACAGGGGACGGGAGGACACTCAGACCCCTGACGAGGGACACTGACAGGGGACGGGAGGACACTCAGACCCCTGACGAGGGACACTGACAGGGGACGGGAGGACACTCAGACCCCTGACGAGGGACACTGACAGGGGACGGGAGGACACTCAGACCCCTGACGAGGGACACTGACAGGGGACGGGAGGACACTCAGACCCCTGACGAGGGACACTGACAGGGGACGGGAGGACACTCAGACCCCTGACGAGGGACACTGACAGGGGCCGGGAGGACACTCAGACCCCTGACGAGGGACACTGACAGGGGACGGGAGGACACTCAGACCCCTGACGAGGGACACTGACAGGGGACGGGAGGACACTCAGACCCCTGACGAGGGACACTGACAGGGGACGGGAGGACACTCAGACCCCTGACGAGGGACACTGACAGGGGACGGGAGGACACTCAGACCCCTGACGAGGGACACTGACAGGGGACGGGAGGACACTCAGACCCCTGACGAGGGACACTGACAGGGGACGGGAGGACACTCAGACCCCTGACGAGGGACACTGACAGGGGACGGGAGGACACTCAGACCCCTGACGAGGGACACTGACAGGGGACGGGAGGACACTCAGACCCCTGACGAGGGACACTGACAGGGGACGGGAGGACACTCAGACCCCTGGCATACATTATGACCCCTCACACACGTGCTCAATCAGCCTGTTTGAAGCACTCTGCATGATTACTGTTAGAGACTCTCCCAGGTCCCGGCGTGAGCTTCAGCTTCTCAGGATCCTTGTTTCTGATCCTCTCCAGAAGGGAAGGAGTCATCACATACAGAGACTAGTTCCTGAGCAGTGTCCTTCACATGCTGATACCAAGAGAGGGAGTCACACAGTCACAAGATGGAGGAACAGAAAGCAGTCTTCAATGTTTACTTCAGATTAGCTCCACGTCAGAAATGAGCATGCTTGATGTCTCTCTCCACAGAGGCTCAATCATCACAGCTACAGTTGGTACCCTTGTTAGCAGGCCCGCCTTAACCTGCCATCAGGCCCTGGGGCTGATGGTTTTGTAGGCCCCCTATTTAAACAACAAATGAAAGTCATGTATAGCCTCGGCAGGCTCTGTGATCGCACTTCTCCACTCTGCTCTGCGCGCCTGGTCCTCTCCTCCAGATGAGCGACGTATCGGGCCTCCCTCACGTATCGGGCCTCCCTCACGTATCGGGCCTCCCTCACGTATCGGGCCCCCCTCGTGTATCTGTCCGGTTGCCGTTGGCTCCCCTCCACGTAGCAAGTCCTCGTCGTCCTCTCCATCTCCTCCAACAGATAATGTCCCTCCTGTCTGTGTTTCCTCTCCCGCTACTCTATCGCTATCAGAACCAGACGGCCTACTTGGCTCCGAGGCCTCGCGGCCGGCACCGCTGGCGCTCGGTACAGAACTCACCTGTCCTCCCTCCTCATCCGGCCTACAGGTTTAAAATCACCTGGAGGCTTCGGCATGCTTTGTAATGGCTGCTTGTCTCGAAACTCCTTTTCCCTCAACAATTTCCTTTCCCGAGCGCCACTCTCAAACTTTTTCTTCTCAAACGTTTTCTCCTAAACATCTGTCACTCAATCACTCACAATTTGAATACGTCACATGTGAAACATATTCTCATTCTGATTGGCTGTGAAGTGGTGCCCACTGACTGTTACAGAGTCATCTCTGGAATCCATCGATCTGATTGGTTAGCGGAGCAAATGATCAAAATACTACGGAGGGAAGATATTTTCGTTTGGATTACTGGTCTGGGGGAAGCTCGTGTGTGTGTGTGTGTGTGTGTGTGTGTGTGTATTTTTGCGTTTGTGTGTATTGTGTTTGTTTCCCGGGGAAAACACTCAGGAGAAACACCGGCTGTCGTTCTGCCCGCTGTGACGTCAAGTTACTCCGTTCTCCGCTTGTAATTACGCCGAAGCTTCAAAGTTGTATTTATCATCTGAATTTGCCGAAACAAGTTTAATATTCTGAAAGCCAAGACTTTGTTTATTTGAAACCATGAGAAACCAAACTGTAACGGACCCTGCCGTGTTATCTGTGATTACTATACGCCTTACATTCATCATGTCAGCGGAGGGAGGGGGGGTGAGTGGCGAGTGAGAGCTGTCATCTTCCATTTACAAGCTTCACAAATGTATTTATCGTGTGATTTTGGAAATAAAAGTTTCATATTCTGAAAGCCAAGACTTTGTTTATTTAAAACATCCGAAATAAAAAACTTTTTTTTTTTTAAACTTTTTTTATTGACTCATGATAGGCCCCTGATCTCCGTAGGCCCCTGGGCTTCAGCCCAGGTCAGCCCGTGCATTAAGGCGGCCCTGCTTGTTAGCATGCTACTCTCATGTTGGAAGAGGACGTTCAGTGTTTTCACAACAGTTACACACAGAAACACACCGATGCATCACGTCTGTATATGCGGTGTTGGAGCTACGGCTGATTTAAAGAAAGAGAAATCTCTATTTCCCCGAACAGCTGATTTCTGTGTTAAAGACATGTTGACCCGTCTGGTCTCCGGTCCTCCGTGGCCTCGGTTAGGGGAGGTTCACTAGGTGGCAATGTTCCCTTTTCCTGAGAGCTCAGTGAAGGCACCACCGCCTCAGAGACCCTGAGTCCACTTCTGAATAATCCCTCCGTAAATATGCGTGAGTTATCGCTTCCAAACGAGACGGGAGAACAAAGGCCTGAGATGACGACCTGCGTCAGGTCGCCAAACATCCTGGTCACCTCTGCACCCTGTCCCTAGTAACACACACACACACAGACACACACACACGCACGCGCACACACACACACACGCACACACACACACACACACACACACACACACACACATGGATGGATGAAGGGACATCAGGCCTTTGTGTTGACCCAGGAATGTCCTCAGTGTTTGACTAAAACACAAAACTCTCTCCACATTAGCAGACAAACAGCGTGCGTCCCACAAAGCATCAAAGGAGCTGCAGAGGGTGAGAGCAGGTGTGTGTGTGTGTGTGTGTGTGTGTGTGTGTGTGTGTGTGTGTGTGTGTGTGTGTGTGTGTGTGTGTGTGTGTGTGTGTGTGTGTGTGTGTGTGTGTGTGTGTGTGTGTGTGTGTGTGTGTGTGTGTGTGTTAGCAGTGAGTCCCTGAAGCCCACGTCTTGACTCTGAAGGCGTTTGTTCGAGGCTGTTTTTGACCAAGCGCTCTGAGAAAGCGCGATATGTAGAAACACTCAACTCAAGGATGCTACCACAACACGACCTGATTGTTAAGCGTGCTCCAAAGAATTGTGAAGTATAAACTCACCTTTGCTTCGAAGAATTGTCGTCGCAGCCGCTTGTCTTTTGGACAGACGGATTTCCTCAACTCTCTGTAACGTCTTCGGGCAACACGGCCCCGCCAGCATGCTTGAATCCTGCAGAGATATTTACAAAAACTGGTTCATGCTGCTAAAAGTCCCCAGACTGTTCCAATGCGTTGTCTGTGAAGCCATCAGCTTCTGGCACTGCCAATTCCAATTATTGCACTTTAAAACTATTATGTTTTAATAATTAAAAGCTAAACCCTGGAGTCGCCCCACGTCCCCCAACTCAGATATTCAACAGCATGAGTTCAGTCTATGATCTGATCGACTTAAAGATAAGTTAAGGGGACGCCATTGAACCCGAAATGCTTGGGTTGCAGCAGCGTAAAAACAACTAAACAAAACATAATAGAAATAAACAATACTAGAATTTAAAGATCTCAAAATAGAATTAGAAAGCAGAGAATCCACAGTAGTGAAAACATCTATAAACTCGCTTTTGAATTTCATCACGACTCAATATTTAAAGAGAGATATTTTGTCTTAGATTAAAGATTTGTTTCGACACGATGTAAAATCCAGGTTTTGAAAGCATGCGTGTGTCTGGCTGTACCTGGTGGCGCACTGGTGTCTGAACAGGTGCGCTGCGTCGTGGATCACTCGGGTTTCGTACGGATCTTTTCTGCACATCGGGCAGCACTTCCTCCCAGACAGCCTCTCGAAGGCCCGCAGACACGCTCGATGGTAAACATGCGAACAGGACAGCAACACCTGAGGGAGACAAGCAAGACTCAAAGGTGTTATCATCACATGCACTTGAGCTAAAGGGTAGGCATGGCGATGACGTTCTTCTGACCTGAGCTCCTCCAACAAGGCAACGTATATCACAAAATACTAAATACAAAATAGTGGCTATTTCCTTAACGATTAATCAATTATTCAGATAATTCTCTGTATTGTTATTTCTACTATCGATCCCAGTTTCTCACATCCTCTCTCAATGTGGATTCCTCAGACTCAAATCCAAAGGTATTCTCTGTGATGCGATATAAAACCCAGAGAACAGCCATGTCTTCCATCTTAGAGACTTAAAATAGCACTTTCCTTAATGATTAATCAATTATCAAGATATTTGTTTGCCTTCCATCGATCCCAGTTTCTCAAACAAAACTCAATGACTTTCTTCTGACCTGAGCTCCTCCAACAAGGCAACATATATCAGAAAATACAAAAGAAAAAGCAGTGCAACAAGTCTATACACATGTAAATAGAATATGGGATATGTACCAGAACAAAATATGAAATTAAATAATGTAAATTAAGACTAAATTAATACAACAGCCTGCATTGATGCTGTGTGGTCCGTAGCTCATCCCCTAAAACAGAAGCCTCAGGTCGCTTCTAATGAGGGGGATTGGGCTTGAAATGTATTTGAAAAAGGCTTATTAACACTTAAATACTGTCATATGTGTACATATATTTAAGAAGGTCGTAGTTTGGACAATTAAATTCGGTTACGGCACAATCACATGCGTTGCTCAGTGAACCGTGTCATGCATGCAATCCAATCTACAGCTTCACAGGTTGACTGACTATGTGGGTTGAGGCGTCCCCGGAGGACGACGCTGTGTTCTTCTTAGAGTGCTTGGGAGAAAAAGCTCTTACAGTGGATTCAGCCTGTGCTCATGCTGCGTGTGTATGGGCGCCCTAAGCCATGCTAAATGTGTGTGTCCATGCACGTATGAGAATGTGTGTATCTGCCTTTTAAGTGTTATAGAGGATTCAGCAGGAGGCTCGGAGTATATTCCACCTGAGAGAGGGTCTCTGGTCTGAGAGCTCGGCACACAAACCAGTTCGCTCAGATCTCTAGAGGGCGCTGGGGGGGGGGGGGGGCATATTGATTTCCCATTGTCTTTGGCCTGAGCAGCACACTCCATCACCAGAGGAAGGGCCCCCTGCAGAGGGCCTTTTCCAGGAGCCATTAGACCACAGAGAGATTCTCACAGCAGCGACTACAGGCGACGGAGAAATGGAAACACTGCAGGGCAACATTCCCTTTTCAAATCCTGCAGAGCATCCTGCAGAGCATCCTGCTTCCCGACTGGTGCTGACTTCACATGGTTTCAGTCCGCAGACATACTGCTACTATAATATATAATATAATAATATAATATATCTTAATAAAGCATATAGTTAGAGCTGGTTACCCAACGTCTGTCCGCCCGAGTGAGTCCTACATGTTATGGTTTGGATTAGAACATACTGCAGGTGTGTGTGTGTGTGTGTGTGTGTGTGTGTGTGTGTGTGTGTGTGTGTGTGTGTGTGTGTGTGTGTGTGTGTGTGTGTGTGTGTGTGTGTGTGTGTGTGTGTGTGTGTGTGTGTGTGTGTGTGTGTGTGTGTGTGTGTGTGTGTGTGTGTGTGTGTGTGTGTGTGTGTGTGTGTGTGTGTGTGTGTGGTTTTTGTTGACCGCTTTAGGATTGCTTTGATTATTATTACAATGTCTACATAAAATAGGTTGACCATCTCATTTTTCATTAAACTACATTATTATTCACCAGAATTGTGTGTGTGTGTGTGTGTGTGTGTGTGTGTGTGTGTGTGTGTGTGTGTGTGTGTGTGTGTGTGTGTGTGTGTGTGTGTGTGTGTGTGTGTGTGTGTGTGTGTGTGTGTGTGTGTGTGTGTGTGTGTGTGTGTGTGAGTGTGAGTGTTGTGTTTTATATATTTTAAGTGTTGTTTTTATGAATTTGATATTTTCTTTTCTTTGTATTTCTTTTTTATCCAATAAGCGTTATTACAGTTATGTATTATTGTATTTAACTTGTTGTTGTTGTTGTTGTGGGATGGGAATGTCAGTGTGTTGAAGACTTTCCCTACATTTTATGGCATTTTAATGTTTTTACCTCTTTTGGTCTTTCCTCTGATGTGTATCATGTCTTTTATCATGTTCATTATTAGTTAACACTAACTTCTACGTGTGTTCATCTGTAACGCCCACGTGTTTTGTGATTTTAGGCCATAAATATCTTACACAGGTGCTGCTTCTAACTGTCCCATCAGGGCACACAGGTGCTGCTTCTAACTGTCCCATCAGGGCACACAGGTGCTGCTTCGAACTGTCCCATCAGGGCACACAGGTGCTGCTTCTAACTGTCCCATCAGGGCACACAGGTGCTGCTTCGAACTGTCCCATCAGGGCACACAGGTGCTGCTTCTAACTGTCCCATCAGGGCACACAGGTGCTGCTTCTAACTGTCCCATCAGGGCACACAGGTGCTGCTTCTAACTGTCCCATCAGGGTACACAGGTGCTGCTTCTAACTGTCCCATCAGGGCACACAGGTGCTGCTTCTAACTGTCCCATCAGGGCACACAGGTGCTGCTTCTAACGGTCCCATCAGGGCACACAGGTGCTGCTTCTAACTGTCCCGTCAGGGCACACAGGTGCTGCTTCTAACTGTCCCGTCAGGGCACACAGGTGCTGCTTCTAACTGTCCCGTCAGGGCACACAGGTGCTGCTTCTAACTGTCCCGTCAGGGCACACAGGTGCTGCTTCTAACTGTCCCGTCAGGGCACACAGGTGCTGCTTCTAACTGTCCCGTCAGGGCACACAGGTGCTGCTTCTAACTGTCCCGTCAGGGCACACAGGTGCTGCTTCTAACTGTCCCGTCAGGGCACACAGGTGCTGCTTCTAACTGTCCCGTCAGGGCACACAGGTGCTGCTTCTAACTGTCCCGTCAGGGCACACAGGTGCTGCTTCTAACTGTCCCGTCAGGGCACACAGGTGCTGCTTCTAACGGTCCCATCAGGGCACACAGGTGCTGCTTCTAACGGTCCCATCAGGGCACACAGGTGCTGCTTCTAACGGTCCCATCAGGGCACACAGGTGCTGCTTCTAACGGTCCCATCAGTGCACACAGGTGCTGCTTCTAACGGTCCCATCAGGGCACGCAGGTGCTGCTTCTAACGGTCCCATCAGGGCACGCAGGTGCTGCTTCTAACGGTCCCATCAGGGCACGCAGGTGCTGCTTCTAACTGTCCCATCAGGGCACGCAGGTGCTGCTTCTAACGGTCCCATCAGGGCACACAGGTGCTGCTTCTAACGGTCCCATCAGGGCACACAGGTGCTGCTTCTAACGGTCCCATCAGGGCACACATGTGCTGCTTCTAACTGTCCCATCAGGGCACACAGGTGCTGCTTCTAACTGTCCCATCAGGGCACACAGGTGCTGCTTCTAACGGTCCCATCAGGGCACACAGGTGCTGCTTCTAACTGTCCCATCAGGGCACACAGGTGCTGCTTCTAACTGTCCCAGCATCAGTGCTTGAATGCAACACAACCGTTAGACACAAAGGAGCACAGAGTCCCTCCCGTCACTTTCTCCTTGTTAGCAGGCTCTAATTAACTTTTCTCTGTGTGCCTCGACTAATATTTACACGTGCATCTATGGCAACTGTGCTTTGTGAGGCGGCCTATTCTAGTCTCCGCATTCTTCGGGAGATTGGCATCTTAAAAGGGGGATCGGAAAGGTGTAAAAAGCCTGAATGACCCTCACAGTAACTCACTGATTGCTACATCATCGCGTCACAGTTGAGCTCCGGGGCAGTATGGGTAAATTTGTACAGTTGTCTACACAGATTAGACCATACAGGAACTGCAGGGGGGCGGGGGTGTGTGTGTGTGTGTGTGTGTGTGTGTGTGTGTGTGTGTGTGTGTGTGTGTGTGTGTGTGTGTGTGTGTGTGTGTGTGTGTGTGTGTGTGTGTGTGTGTGTGTGTGTGTGTGTGTGTGTGTGTGTGTGTGTGTGTGTGTGTGTGTGTGTGTGTGTGTGTGTGTGTGTGTGTGTGTGTGTGTGTGTGTGTGTGTGTGTGTGTGTGTGTGTGTGTGTGTGTTCTTTCCGATCTCAAATCAACCTTATTGTTGTGTTTTTATATATTGTTGTTTTAATGAAATTTAGCATGAAAAACTGCATTATTATTATTATTAATTATTCTTCTTGGTCGATCCTTTTGACTATTTTTCTTTGTCTTTTCTTTGTATTTATTTGTATTTATTCTTTTCTTTTTGATTTAATGACTGTTACAACTGTCATTTATAATTGTATTTAACTTGTTGTTGTTGTTGTTGTTGTTGTTTTGAGATGGTAATGTCATATCAGTGTGTTGAAGACGTTCCCTTTTAATAAAGCCTATAGTTAGAGCTGGTTACCCTACGTTTAAGAGGGATCGCTTTGACTGTCTTTCGGTTGTACTTTATCTCTTTTTATTTGTATTTATCATGTATTTTATAATTTGTGCAAAATAACGATTTACTTTGTGGAACCATCTCCACGATCATATCCAAAATCCATGCCATATGAATCACTTGCATTCCAGACGCTGTGCATATTCACATATCGATAAACTTTGATTTGATGTCAACGTGTCCTTCTTTGTGTCTCCAAAGCCTCTCCTGTGAAATGCCAAGTGCTTCATGAGTGTTCCCAGGGTGCGTTTCACTTCTCTTAGTTCTCATTTCCTCGCTCCTCCCTCCTCGCTCCTCTGTCTCACCGGAAGTTGATTTGTCTGCGCCGTCTTGAGTAGCGTCCCAGTGGCCTTATTTCTGCCGGAGGAGCGAGGAGCGATAATCGAGGAACCACCAGACCATCCTCCGGTGAAATCCTCAGACACTCGCCCCGCCCCCTTACTGTGTACCGCTCACTGATTGGACGACGCAGCGCATGCACTGATCTGGCTACTGTCAGACGATCAGCTGTGCGGAGTCATCACAAACGGACGTGACTTCACGTGACGCTTAACGACGTCCCATCTTCTGCTTCCCTCAGCCGCTCTGCACCCCCCCTCCGTTTAAGCAGCATGGGGTCTGGAGCCTTCAGACATCCGCAACTCTGACTCTCCCCATTTTCAAATCACGCCTCAAAACATATCTCTTCACACTCGCATATCCACCCTGATCATTATCCATCACACATCCTCTGTTTTATTGATTTGGTTATTTGATTGATTTATAAACTGCATAGTCTTGTTTACGTCTCTTATGCTGGTGTTATGTATTGTGTATCTTGTTTTGTATGTGTTGCTACGGCGACCTTGAGAGCCTTGAAAGGCGCCTATATAAAATAAATGAATTATTATTATTGCTCTTGAAACTCATTGCCTGCTTCTCGTGGTTTCCTTGCGTCTCTCCTTGCTTCCCTGGTGGGAGGGACTAGTCGCAAGGAATCCATTTAACCGAAGTGAACGCAGCGCCGGTCTCTGCTGTGTTGGATACCTGAGGATGGAGGTGAAACTCCTCCCTGCAGATTGAACAGGGTTGAGCCGAGTCTCCGTGATGAACAGATCTCATTTTGACCCGAGTCCAGTCCTCCTCCGTCAGCCTCTCTGCAGGGGAGGCCACCAAACCCAACTTCTGAGCTGCAACACAGAAAAGCACTGGTTTCAAACAAGAAGAACAACTTAAAGGTCATCTCATGCTATGTGTAGGCAATAGCACAGGTCTCAGATATATAAATATATAAAAAACATCTAGCCACGCCTCATATCCCTCTATTTCACTTCCTGTTTCTAAAGTGCTGATTTGGGGAGAAAGCTTAAAAGAGGAGGGTCTGAGCTCATGCGGGACCCGGCAGCTACCGTCTAAACTAAACGCTGCCGTGATGAAATGCCATATCATGGATTATCAAGGATCTGAAACAGTCTGGAGCTCAAAGGCTTTCTCTCTTGCCGGTTACACCACAAGGTGAGTTCCTTTCTACTTCCTGCTTCTTCACACACATGCTCTCCAGTACAGGTTAGCTCTGAGTGCTAGCGATGCTAATGTAAACACCGAACATATTACGTCCAAAACAGTCGGGCATTGTTTCTGATAGCAGCTTTCTGATTGGGCCGTGGGTCCACATTTCAGATGTTACGTCATATCGGACGCACATCTGGATCAGCTCCGTTGTTCCCCGTTTTTAGAGATTTGGGTACGGAGGAAAAGAGAGGGTTTTATTTTCTGACGCTGCGTGAGTTCCCCGACACACCGGGGACACATGGATGGAGAGAAGACATCACAAAGTGCATTTTGCATGATAGGTCCCCTTTAAAAGACAGGATTCATAAAGAAGTAACTGTATTCCTTTACAGTTCAATAAAACAGATCAGATTATGTCACACTTCCAGAAATTGAGGATTACAAGTAAAAACTAAACAGAGCATAGATTTTATATACTGCATAATCATGAGAAATGAAGTATTCCCACACTGTAGTGTGCCATATACTACTTATCCTGATTAAAATCGAGCAATAAAACACATTAGAAGCCAGTTTGAAGAGGTGAGTTTTGTTCCTTTTGGATTGTTTATGTTCTCACCACCAGATACCAAATCAAATTCCTTGTATGTGTAATAAACTTGATTCTGATGTTTTACTGTGCATTTTACCTAGGGTTAAAGGCGGTGGAGCCGAATCCAGCACATATTCTGTCTCCTCCTGCTGATCTGGGGTCTGCAGGCCGTTGACTTCCACTCTTTTTCGAGTTGATTTCCATTTGCACTTCCACAAAGGGTCTTCAGGGGAGAAATGTGGAAACAGCAGGCTGCGAGTGATGTGGTCTTGGAACGCAGCCGAGGTGATCACCAGCTTGTTGCTCGCTTTAGACGCCAAACCCTGTGAACATAGGATAGTTATGTTCAGAATGACTTTCAGAAGGGAGTCAGGACTCAGAGACACGAGGAGAGCTGGAGCTCTGATGGAGTCAGGACTCAGAGACACGAGGAGAGCTGGAGCTCTGATGGAGTCAGGACTCAGAGACACGAGGAGAGCTGGAGCTCTGATGGAGTCAGGACTCAGAGACACGAGGAGAGCTGGAGCTCTGATGGAGTCAGGACTCAGAGACACGAGGAGAGCTGGAGCTCTGATGGAGTCAGGACTCAGAGACACGAGGAGAGCTGGAGCTCTGATGGAGTCAGGACTCAGAGACACGAGGAGAGCTGGAACTCTGATGGAGTCAGGACTCAGAGACACGAGGAGCTCCGATATCAAACACTGACGGTTTATTTGGAGCTTCGGCCGGAGAATTCACGAGACAAGTCCCGGGCCACGGTCTGACCACAGGGTTGAGATGCCACCATCAGTCCTGAAGAGCCCTCCTGCAGCTCCAGGTTTTAGTTCAGAGTGTAATAATCAGCATTCTTCACTGGAGAGACTAAACAGCTGAGGACACTGAATCACAGTTGTTGTCTCTTACGGCTCGAGGTCATCTCCACCCCGAGAAGGAAGTGTTCCAGGTGTCCCACAACAATGACTATCTCTGACCGAGAGCTGCCCGGTCACAAACTGGCAACAACAACAACTTGCTAGAGCAGCCCCTCCTTACGGGAGATGAGGCTGCTCAAGGTCGGTCAGCTGCGTCAGAGGGCGAAGGAGGAGGAGGACATGCAGGGTGAATTATTCCCTGACAGGAAGTACTGCACTTAAGTACACATTTGAGGTACTTGTACTTTACCACAATATTTTCATTTTATACTTCTACTCTACGACATTTTGAAAGCCAATGTTCCAGCTTGTTGCCTGGTTTAGGAAAGCCCTGTGAAGAAAGAATATTAATAAGAGAGGTTAGATAAGAAGTACTTTATTGATCACAATGTGGGAAGTGTTTGTGTTGCAGCAGCATAAAAGTAGACATGGCATTGTACAATACAAATTAAAAAGACTACAAATAAGTAGAAAATATACATGTTGAATTTACAAATGAACAATAACAAATACACAAGTATGTGAGGGATGGATGAATTAAATATTGAACTGAATATATGAATGTGAAATGTACAGTGAGATTTTAAGTCCAATATAATAATAACAATGCTTATAATTACTGCGTTTCAGAGGAGGAAAGTACTGCACTTAAGTACACATTTGAGGTACTTGTACATTACCAGAGTATTTTCATTTTATACTACTTTATTCTTCTTCTCTACTACATTTTGGAAGCCAATGTTGTACTTTTTACCCCACTAAAATTATATTTACGGATGTATTTACTCATATTTACACACAATACTTAGGAAATACTTTTACAATATGAGTATTTGGAGTAGATTAAACCATCTAACATTATATTTAAGTCACTAAAACTACGAGTGGGTTAACTCAAAGCTACAGTTTCTTAAAAATGTGAAGATTTTCTGCTTTTGCTTTTAAATATTTAAAAAATATTTAGGCCTACATATTTTTTTCTGCATATTCTGAATACTTTAATTAAATGTTTCTGACCACTCTCAAGGCAGTACTTTGACTTGAAATTGACTGTTTTTACAGTGTGGTATTACTACTTTTACTCAAGTAACAGTTTACATGGGACTTTGCACAACTTTCTAACCTTTGCGTATTAAATACACAATTAGTATTTAACTCAGAATTAGCTAAACATTGTGAAACCTGCTGTCTGACCACATAGTATGAGGAATATAAAATGCTAGGAATATACAATTCTAATTGTCAAATACAAATAACTATTGTAGCAACAAGTGCTTTAACAATAAGCCTCACCTCATTGTATGCATTTATAAGAAAGTGCGTTGCTTGTTTTCAGTGTAAAACGAAACGGTTTGCGGGTAAACTCACACGGGTGTTTGCTAATGGCTAACTCATTAGCAGCAGGCGCAAAACAAAACAACCCAGTTGGGATTTAACCCCGACCACTTTCGGATCAACGTAGCTCTGCGTGATTACGTCATGTATAAAGAGAACGTCGTCTTTCAAACGACACTCACTTCGACCATATAAAGCCAGATATGTGTAAGAAAAAGACTTAATGAACACAAAGAGAGTAAACCTGAACATATATCAACATATCTCTCCTTGTATTATGAATAAACAATTAAGCTAACTGTGGTGAAAAACAGTTTAAAATCCAAACCTTCCGCATTGCCATCCTATAAACGCAGTGTTAGTGGTTGCCAGGTAACCAGTCAAGGCCCGCCTCCTCCCCCCAAATGGAGCCTCATCGATGCCTCTGATTGGCTGAGCCGTGTCAGCTGGTTGGTTGTTTTTTAAAAGTCATTGTAATGTGTTTTATGTATTTAAATAGTTATGTACTTTTCATTTCTTAAGTGAGATATATTTCTAAAGGCTTGTGAATTAGTTATATATATTTTTTTGTAATGTTTAACACATCATTTTTATGTAATGGCTTACATGTTAGTCAAGTGCGCGAGACCATGCAAAACACATGAGATAATGTACACTGCAAACACACACTTCTTTCATCCTTAAATACATTATTTGAATCATTTCATCCTATTTTACTTTATACTGTTACTCCACTCCCATTGGGATAAGAAAACATTACCTTTTAGTCAAATAATTGTATTTTTATTTGCATGCTTAGCAGAAAACATGTAATTTCACCAAAGAAAGATGCAGGAGTTTTAATTGTAACTGTTTTAATTGAGGTATAGGATCTAAATACTTGTTGATAGTTTTAAATATACAACATGTGTGACGTCTATCCCCTCTGTCACCGTGCAGAGACAATCCAGCTCTTTGAAATCCACGTCTCGATCTCCCCTAATGATTATTTTATTGTCAGGGAGTTGTCAGAGAGGAGGTGATTGTGCAGGTGAGTCAGGAGCTGTCGTCACAAAGCTAAGCTGCTCATACCTGTGCCGTGAGCTCAGGATCCCTCCCAGGTCACATGGAAAACCATACACACACACACACACACACACACACACACACACACACACACACACACACACACACACACACACACACACACACTTTCTGTGATGAAAAGCCTGCTGTATTTCACACACACAGCGTTGGGTGGTTGTATTTCTAGTCAACTACATGTATTTAATACCTTTACAGATGTGGATGAATGATGTGAAATATAATCAAGTGTTGAATCAGACTTGAGTTCCACCTGGAGTGAATCCACCAGCTACCCTGCAGTCTACAAAGTACTTCAGACTAGCTGCACCAGCTACCCTGCAGTCTACAAAGTACTTCAGACTAGCTGCACCTTCACCAGCTACCCTGCAGTCTACAAAGTACTTCAGACTAGCTGCACCTTCACCAGCTCTGAGAACACTTTCATGATCAATCATTATAAAACATATCAGATATATTATTCTGAAATGGACCAATCTGCACAACGACTACTTTCACTGTCTTTCACTATATTCTGATGAGAATACTTTTCTACTTTCACTTGAGGAACATTTTGAATGAGGACTTTTACTGTAACAGAGTATTCCTACACTCTGGTACTTCTACTTTTACTCAAGTACAAGATCAGAGTACTTCTACTTTTACTACAAGATCTGAGTACTTCTACTTTTACTCAAGTACAAGATCTGAGTACTTCTACTTTTACTCAAGTACAAGATCTGAGTACTTCTACTTTTACTCAAGTACAAGATCTGAGTACTTCTACTTTTACTCAAGTACAAGACCTGAGTACTTCTACTTTTACTCAAGTACTAGATCTGAATACTTCTACTTTTACTCAAGTACAAGATCTGAGTACTTCTACTTTTACTCAAGAACAAGATCTGAGTACTTCTACCTTTACTCAAGTACAAGATCTGAGTACTTCTACTTTTACTCAAGTACAAGATCTGAGTACTTCTACTTTTACTCAAGTACTAGATCTGAGTACTTCTACTACTAGTACTGTCTTTTTAACATGGTCTTTCGAATTTAAATGTTCTAATTTTCGAACTGTTAAACATGGTTTTCTTTCTCTTAATTAATTATTTTGTGTGTTTTGTATTTCTTCTCAATGGATTGTGTTTTCTCTGTTTGATCCTGTAAAGCACTTTCAATTGCATTACTGTATGAATTGTGCTATACAAATAAATTGCCTTGCCTTGCTTTTACTCAAGTACTAGATCTGAGTCATTCTCCCACCTCTCTCTGTGTGTGTGTGTGTGTGTGTGTGTGTGTGTGTGTGTGTGTGTGTGTGTGTGTGTGTGTGTGTGTGTGTGTGTGTGTGTGTGTGTGTGTGTGTGTGTGTGTGCGTGTGTGTGTGTGTGTGTGTGTGTGTGTGTGTGTGTGTGAGTCTTTTAAAATGCTTTGCAGCCTCGATGTGTTCAGGGAGAGTCGGTGAAAAGCAGATGTCCGAGGAGAAGGCTAACGGTGAGGCCTGTCAATCCAGAGCGCGTTCTAAGAAAACAAAAAGCGAAGACGAGGAGGAAACCCCTGAAAACTCCTGAGCTTCTCAAGAGGCTGCTGCATTCTTGAGATTAGGGCAAGAAAAACGCAGACCACTGCCGCTAATGCCCCAGACAAAGGCGTGGAACAATTTATTAGCTAAGAATTCAAGCTCGGAGCTGAATCAAAGGCCCCGTCGTCCCATCGCCAGACTCAGGCTTTGTTTTGTTATTTTAAGTAAATAATCACGCTTAAAAGATACGGCAGACGTTCCTCCCATAAAGCCGGCATTCTTCCAACTGTCATCAGACGGGATTTCGCTGTGCGCTTTAATTTTCAACAGGTACATTGTTGGTCGTTTTCTTTATGAATACCATTTTAAAGAGCTTTTTATTTAACTTTCTTCCCCCCTTCCCCCTGGACCTCTTTCCCTGAGCTGTGGTATTTCTGAAAAGACAACTCCGCTTGACGTGCAAAGAGCTGACGACTGTCATGGGAATTTATAATAATACAATATATACAGAGGGGCAAGAAAGTATTTAGTCAGCCACCAATTGTGCAAGTTCTCCCACTTAAAAAGATGAGAGAGGACTGTAATGTTCATCCTAGGTACACTTCAACTATGAGAGACAAAATGGGGGGAAATAATCCAGGAAATCACATTGTAGGATTTTTAATGAATTAATTGGTAAAATAAGTATTTGGTCTCCTCCAAACAAACAAGATGTCTGGCTCTCACAGACCTGTAACTTCTTCTCTAAGAGCCTCCTCTGTCCTCCACTCGTTAACTGTACTAATGGCACCTGTTTGAACTCGTTATCAGTATAAAAGACACCTGTCCACAACCTCAAACAGTCACACTCCAAACTCCACTATGGCCAAGACCAAAGAGCCGTCAAAGGACACCAGAAACACAATGGTAGACCTGCACCAGGCTGGGAAGACTGCATCTGCAACAGGTAAGCAGCTTGGTGTGAAGAAAACAACTGTGGGAGCCATTATTAGAAAATGGAAGACATACAAGACCACTGATAATCTCCCTCGATCTGGGGCTCCACGCCAGATCTCACCCCGTGGGGTCAAAATGATCACAAGACCGGTGAGCAAAGATCCAGAACCACACGGGGGGACCGAGTCCATGACCTGCAGAGAGCTGGGACCAGAGTAACAAAGGCTACCGTCAGTAACACACTACGCCGCCAGGGACTCACATCCTGCAGTGCCAGACGTGTCCCCCTGCTGAAGCCAGGACATGTCCAGGCCCGTCTGAAGTCTGCTAGAGAGCATTTAGATGATCCAGAAGAGGATTGGGAGAATGTCATATGGTCAGATGAAACCAAAATAGAACTGTTTGGTAAAAACTCAACTAGACGTGTTTGGAGGAGAAAGAATGCTGAGTTGCATCCAAAGAACCTACTGTGAAACATGGGGGTGGAAACATCATGCTTTGGGGCTTTCTGCAAAGGGACCAGGACGACTGATCCGTGTGAAGGAAAGAATGAATGGGGCCATGTATCGTGAGATGTTGAGTGACAACCTCCTTCCATCAGCAAGGGCATTGAAGATGAAACGTGGCTGGGTCTTTCAGCATGACAATGATCCCAAACACACCGCCCGGGCGACGAAGGAGTGGCTTCGTAAGAAGCATTTCAAGGTCCTGGAGTGGCCTAGCCAGTCTCCAGATCTCAACCCCGTAGAAAATCTTTGGAGGGAGTTGAAAGTCCGTGTTGCCCAGCGACAGCCCCAAAACATCACTGCTCTAGAGGATATCTGCATGGAGGAACGGGCCAACGTACCAGCAACAGTGAACACCTCGTGGAGATTACAGAAAACCATTGACCTCTGTCATTGCCAACAAAGGGTATATAACAAAGTATTGAGATGAACTTTTGTTATTGACCAAATACTTATTTTCCACCATAATTTGCAAATAAATTCTTTAAAAATCAGACAATGTGATTTTCTGGATTTTTTTTTTTCTCTCATTCTGTCTCTCATAGTTGAAGTGTACCAGGATGACAATTACAGGCCTCATCTTTTTAAGTGGGAGAACTTGCACAATTGGTGGCTGACTAAATACTTGTTTGCCCCACTGTATATAGGTTTCCTAACTACTAAATGTTCTCAGACAGAAGGGTGTCGCCTTGACCATTGTCAGGCAATTATATATACATGGGTGTTAGGGTTGTAATTAACACACTATACTTACTGTACTATACCTGTGTCTCTTCCCTGTATAAAGTCATTGTTTTTCTGTGTAACTTGGTCAGATTCTTGCGCCACATCAGTGGTGCAGGTTATCTGTCCTTCCAGCTGGAAATAGATGCTATAACTCATTATTAAATAACACAACTTTAGTTTAAGCTTGTATATTTGTTCTTTTCTTACCAGAAGGTGATTAAGTGAAACCACGACTTGTGAAGATGTGTGCAATGCAACAGGTTGTGCCAGGGGCGGACTGGCCATTGGGAATACCGGGAGTATCCCCGGTGGGCCGGTGCTGTGTGTGGGCCGGAGGGCCAAAACAAACAAAAAAAAGTTTCTAAAAAAAAAAAAAAGATTCTTTTTTTTTTGCCTAAATCCTACCGGCCCACATTTGTAAGTGTTCCGGCCCAGCCCAGTGGGGTGTGGCCAGGGTTGGGTTGTAACGGAATACATGTAACGGCGTTACGTAATCAGAATACAAAAATCAAGTAACTGTATTCAGCTCGTGTTACATTTGAAAAACGAGTAATCTGATTACAGTTACTTTCGTAAACCTGAAGTGAATACATTTTGGAATACTTATTGGTGGAAAGATTTCCTCACAACATGTAATATTCATTACTAAAGGTACAGCCATGTCTGGTTTCTTGCTCAAGGGCACCACGGCAGGGCAGGAGGTGAACTGGGACCTCTCCAAGTAGAAGTCCACACTCCAAATAGGTCTGGTCGGGGACTTGAACCGGCGACCCTACGGCTCACAGTCCAAGCCCCTACTGACTGCCATAGATTTAGTCCCTAATTTTGCTCTCAAAATGGACCAGATTGATGCGTTTAACTTCGACATTTAAAAACAAATCTTCCCGGGGGAGCTTGCCCCCGGACCCCCCTAGAGGAGGTGAGGTCCATCACCTGCCCACACCCCCTGTTAAATTGTCTCACCCACATTGAGGATGCTTCGTACGTCGCCCATGTTTTATTCCATGTGTCAAGTCAGGCAAATTGGGTCAAAATGTTATTGCATCAATGATCTGTTAACATTAAAATCACTAAATATGCCATAACAATTTTTGCTCTAGGCAACTCAAGGGCTCAGGTAATGTGATACTATGTGAATAATTGTCCAAGATAACATCAAATGCAGGGTTTTTTGTTAAGTAACATACTTTCGTCGCCGGCCGGCCGATACATGCCGCGCATTAAGTGGGCCTGTCTGTCAATTAATCCCCGGGCCACTTTTTCCCCCCAGTCCGCCCCTGGGTTGTGCTAATGCTAACAGAGATGAACTAAACCACTGATTCATCGCAGGAAATACCACGCGAGACCAACATGACGGTGATCAATAACTGAGTAAATAAAGCATCTAGCTGGGAGTCAACGCGCCACACTTTCATGGGTTCATACCAAACGGGTGTGTTTTCCATACATCATGTACTGTGATATATCACATTGTTGTCAAATGAGTAATCGCCGTGAGATATAGATGAGAGAGGGCAGCCCATAATAGTTAATTAACAATTATGTCAGCCAGTGAGATGACCAGGAGACCAATCACTTTGATAGGAGAGACAGTGGAGGGGGAAAGAAATCTAATTATTTTATGACCTGACCCATAATGCTTCCTTAACATGACTTTAATCACTGCGCGGTGGATAGGAGTCCCCCAAAGGCATTCTGGGAGTGAACCAGAGGAGGAGCTTCACTATTCTCCGTTATCTCCTGCGTCATTGCTGAGTAAGTAAGCTATAAAAGAACACAGCCATCATTACCGCCGTTTGGTTGCTTTTTAGAGAGATGGAGCTCCTAATGATTAGACATGTCCTTTGTAAATGAAATACAAATCACCCCGGGCTTTTGGTTTTACTTCATTTACTAAGTGCTACATTACCTCATACTTTGGACCTAACAATGGATTTCCCATAAATCTCCGGCTGGTTGAAATGATGGAGGGGCTCACATATCACGAAACGTGCCAGTGCTTATTAGCACTTGAGAAGTTATTGATCGAGCGTTTTGATTAATATCCACTGGGGGGCTATGCTGGCATTCAGAAGGGAGTCTGCTGTGAAACTGGCTGGGACTTTTCCCTTCACTTTGTGCTGAGACGACAGCCACTGCTGCGTCACCATGCCAGGAATAAAGCCCTCCTATTTCCCAATTCTTCACCATTATTCAAACATAAATATATTGAGACTATGGAGGGCTGGCTTATGTCTGGGTCAGCACCAGGTTGGCAACACGGTTGAATAATTAGCAAACAGACAGCGTATGGTCCTGAAACACACTCAAGGATCCTGGAATGGATATCGTGAGATGCATCGGGACGAGTTAAGTGATTAGTCTTCCGTGAAATGATATTTATTTTGTATTTTTTCCGGTTGCTGACATCTGCAAACGGGCTACAACGGTCCAAAACATTCCCATTAAGAGATACAGTCTGCAAAGGAGCTTCAAGAATGTTTTTGTCTATAGTTCCCACTGCTCCCAGTCACCATCCTAAGCTAAGCTAACCCTAAGCTAACCTCGCTTTACTGTGTGTACAAATACAAGAATCATCCTAACAAATACGAAATGTCCGTATATTTTAATCATGGATGCTAAGACAAATCACCTTCAAATGGCTGCAGCGGGAACGATAGCTTCTGGCAGGGTTGTGCGGCCATCTTTCTCCATAATGGACAATAATGGAGCAGAATCCATCACTAGCTCGAAATAGACCACCATAATGACCATAAATTGTGCCCTGTGAAGGCCTGAGCTCTGAAACCCAGCCACCCCGCTGCGTCTTTCAGCCTTACATTCTGACTGCATGCTGATTACATACAATGCACGTCCAGCGGAGTCAAATCACACCTTTTA
The DNA here is from genome assembly GCF_902827115.2 of Pseudochaenichthys georgianus. Taxonomy (NCBI): domain Eukaryota; kingdom Metazoa; phylum Chordata; class Actinopteri; order Perciformes; family Channichthyidae; genus Pseudochaenichthys; species Pseudochaenichthys georgianus. The sequence goes on from NC_047522.1 coordinate 24,046,471, forward strand.
GGAGCAGTCGGTCGAGCTTTGAGAGGTGTGACATAAAAGATGCCTGATTGACAACTTGACTTTACATTTCCCTGATGTCATTTCCACATCCATCAGTACTGTTTGACCGTATGTCTAAGATAAGGCTGTGGAGAATCACACACATATATCAAAGAGGAGCTACTGTAAACGTAATTACCTTGTTTTATTTTATTTCCTTAAAGGAGCTCCAGAATTAAATACGCAGGGCTTCTGGAGACTTCCTTTCAAAGTCCGTAAATCAGCCCCAGCTGCTATTTCCTCTGATTGAAACGAGTGCAAAGAGCATGAAGTTTGCCTGAGCTGTGGGGAATGTGTTTGTGGTGAGTCTCATAAATGCCAAGTTCTTTGGGCAATAAGAATAAATATCACAACCACTCTCTAGAATTACCACATGATTGGGGACTTTCCGCGTCTGCACAGGACTCCGCTGTCTCCTCCTCTAGATGTACTACAACGGATGAGTCCATATTTAGGGGAAGAGGGGTGGGAACATGGTGGGAAGAACCATATTTAGCCCGTCAATGCACAACATTTCACACTGCTTTAAACAAGAGTTTTAAAAAAAGGGGCCAAAACCAAAACAAACAGAGGCAACTTTAAACATGTTGGGTAACGAACATTAAATATAATTTTTCCGGGGGTACGTTCTATAAGTATGTCCTAAAGTACATACTTATACTACAGAAACTGCTTTTGTAAATGGCTACAGAGCTTAGTTGAATACTCAATGCTGATTGATCAATTTGGACATTCCAGAGGTTGTTATATTTCAATAACAGACCGTTGCTAAGGAGAGCATACCGTTACTAAGGAGAGCAGAACGTTGCTAAGGAGTCTGCAGAAAGAAGTCCCAAAAGAAAGAAGTTATTTGTTGTCCTTGATAGCACTTCCTTTATAGGGATGGTGTGCAAAATGAACTTCGGAGAGGCAGATGCATAACAATACTGCACCCTGATTGGTTAAAGGAAAGCAGGAAGTGGGAGGGGCTAATACGAGGGGTGTCATTCAGGGAACTAAGCCAGAAAATGACGAACACATTTTTACATATTTACTCCAGTTTCCTTTGGTTAACAACAACACCGACTATAACATACACTTGAAAGCATCGCCTTATCACACACGCATGGCAACCAGACAATATCTCGTGTCGTTTTGCATTAAGCTGTCAAACATCTCCTCTTGTAAAAGAAACCCAAACAATTTGATGGTGGAAAGCGAAGCCGATCATTAAAAGAAAAACATCAAATCTGTGCCGTCTAAATGACACATGTTGCTCCGCCGTTCAGAGGGCAAGTCATTCAGCATTCAGCACACTTCAAAGCCCGTTGAGATTGTGCCAAACAAGCTCAGTCTCTTGGTTTTCTTGTTGTAATTTTAGTGCGCGATGAAAGGTAAAGTAGCAACACTTATTTACCTGTTACTCAATGAGCCAAAGGTGCAGCCACAGATGTTTTTGTTTCCAACGTCTGTCTCGGCGAAGCTACTCCTATGACCATCTGATAAATGCTTAGGGCAGGGGTGTCAAACTCAATTTCAACTCGGGCCACATTAGCATCATGGTTGCACTCAAAGGGCCGGTTTTATATATAAGACTATATGAGAATAAATATATAAATATTTAATATTAAATAATGTATTATATTACATTATTGCCTGTGCATTGGTTTATTATCGGATAGGGTAATAACTTCATAATTAACTACGTCTGAAAGCAGAAGTCTGGGCAAACAATTGCAAGTCTCTTCAGTGCGCATGTCACAAAATGATTTAAGAAGAAAAGCCAAATTCTGGAAAAACAAAAAAGTGACATTTTGAAAAAAAAGTAACATTTTGAAAAAAAAAGTGCATTGAGATGCATTGTGGGACATGTAGTTTATGGGCAATGTGCTTCTGTAAAGCGGCATGTAACCGTATAATAAACTTATTATATTATTTGCAAGCTCTTGTGGGGCCACATAAAATGAAGTCGCGGGCCGGATTTGGCCCCCGGGCCTTGAGTTTGACACCCCTGGCTTAGGGTCTCAGCGTCAATGGAACATATCAAATAACTCCATACTAACGACGTAAACCCGTTAATTAAAGTAGAAGTTAGAGTGTGTTTCCTTAATTGGATTTCCCATGTTCCATTCAGGTGGGACTCTGAGAGACAGATCGTAAACAGGCAACGATAGGGAATGTGGGGAAACTATGATTTGAGTCACAGACAGAGGCATTGGAACAAATATAGACAAGAAAACCGATATCAAACCCGACTGAATATATAGAAAAAGTGTCTTTCTGCAGCTTTAATGCAAGTAGAAAAGCTAAAACAAAGTCAGCGACACAATCAGTTTTTCCATTCGGATGTGATTTATATCGGAGCAATGCCTTCCTTAATTTATGTAAGCTCCCCTGACCCTTGCTCGTCAGTGTGAGTGCAATGCCAGGTAACGTCTGTGCATGAGTGGAATGGCTTCACTCACATGTGAGGGGACACAACGGGAGGATCCAGTGTGCAGCAGTGACAGGAAGCTGGCTGTTTGCCCTCGCTCTGCGCTGCCAAAGTAAACAAGTGAGCTTCTCATCTCTTCACACCTCTGCCAGCTGTTGACAGAGAGTCACATGGAACAGAATCAAGCAGAAGCACATCAAAAAAGAACCACGGACAATCGCTTACAGATGTTTTGATAGCCTTATCAAACTTTTCAGACACAACTTGTAGGCGATGGAATATGCAAAGGTGGGATGTTTCTGTTGCAGAAAGAGGAGATCAAGTGCGCGCTGCCTTGTTTACATTCCTACACTCAACATGTCCCGTTTGACACCTCAAATCAATTTCAGAAAGGGGAGATGAAGTGGGGAAGAACTCGTGAAATTCAAACAATTCTCTGATGTATTTTCCAATTCGCTTGACCTCTCGATGGGTCAACAGCCCTACGTCAGTCACGGCGAGACGACTGCGTGTTTATTTTGTTTTTCCGCCACGTTCGTCACATATCTGCGCTGGAAAACAGACCCTTTGCAGCTGCATGCTGGGAACCCAAGATGTGATACAAGCAGCACGAAACCTGGCCATCAGAAACTGACAACCTTTGAACTGTCACTCCTGGAAACAGCTAAACAAGACGTGTCACGCCAAACAAGCTGGCGTGTAAGCAGACATTTTGAAGGTCGTGCAACATAGGAACCACAGACTTATTCTTTATTAAGAAGCATTCTGACCGGACAGATGTACACACACACTGTGCACGTTCTCACACACACACACACACACACACACACACACACACACACACACACACACACACACACACACACACACACACACACACACACAAACCTTTACCCACGCAGCAGTGACTTCAAAAGGAACAAGGAGATAAAACAAAATGAATTGCAGACACATCAAGACTCCCATGCCCTTTAAAGCTTAATTATACCTGTTGGAGCGATGAGAGACACATCACAGAACCTAGTGATTAATAAACAAACGCCGCATCCCATAAAGCGCCTGACAAGTCCCTGCTCATCGCCCTTCACACTCACAGTCTGCGCTCAGGTGGAGTGTGCATATCAAAGTGTATCAAACTGAGTGAAGTTAGCCCACATTGGCCCAGGTTTAACCCCCCCATCCTCACTGCCTGGACTTCTTTGCTATCCTGGCACCTGCCCTTTTGAGAATGTATTTTTCTTATATACAAATCAATGAAATCATCTAACACAAAAAACCCAAATCTGTGTCTATAAGGTTATACATAAGGTTGTGCCTAATTATGACATATGTGAATTATATTGTAATATATTCATCCGTTTAGATTCACAACCCTGACCGTTATTTTTTATATATTTACTGTTTTTATGTGTACCTCTTAATGCGTGTGTATGTATAGATATATAAGTGGGTGTACAGGTGTGTGTGTGTATGTATACAGTATATGTATATATTCTTTATTTGTATTCTTTGGGATCTCCTTGTCTGTATCACACATACAGAGGAATGGACAATAAAGTTAACTTTGACTTTGATTAAACACATCGGTTGGCGCATAGTAATAGCGTCTAGTAAAACTTCTTATTGTTATTTCTGAGGCATAATCTGAATGTCTTACTGAGAAGGTGATTTCTTTGCGTTAATGAACCGTAGCAGTGTTTGAACCAGCATCCTAATGTATAAATACATACATTTTAATATCCCTTAAAACACACAAAAGTAGTTATTCCAGGAATAGATTCATGTAAAAGTGACGTGCCTGCTTCTCCTCCACCTGTCCGTCTGAAAAACCTCGACGAGACACATTTGCACTTCCAGTCTTTCATCTTTCCGGATCACTCGACTCGGGCTTTGTACCCGCCGACGTGGTAAGTGTCGCGTTTTTTGTAAACAGACACACCTTTTGTGAAAGAGAGATGAAGTTACTAACTGCTAGAAGTGAGGGAAGAAGGAGGCTGACCCCAAACTAAGGGCATATTAGATTGCCCTTAGTCTTGAAAGGGGCTAAACGTGTCGAGTGAGCGCCGGCACAGTGAGCAGTTCTTGAAGAAGTTGTCAAAAAACTCAGCAGTACGACTTCTTTTAGAGCTGTAAAGGTGTGCAATGCGTTTCTTGTTGCTAGTTATCTCTATGAGGAACTCAGAGTATTCACCTGAGCCTTCATTACAGAGGTTGTGTCACTTTTTTTGTATTGCTGCTACTCTTTTTTTGTGCCTGTTGTGTACTTATTTGTCTTTTTTCTGTTACTTCAGTATTTCTATTTTCTCCAAGATGCACACTAATGCAACAAACCCATTGACCTGATGACTAAATGTACCTTTAATTAACTTGAACTCTGACAGAATGAGGCCACCCAACAGTCTGTTGTTTTGTCAGACTTTTGGTATTTCTTAAGCTCCTCACACTCAGTGTTATTTCACTGCTGGCGATGCATGCTTCTTGCTCTAAGCGGCTTTACCCAAACAAATGTGATTTAGCCTAATCATTTCACTCAGACAAGTTGGTATTGTTTGTGGTGTTTTTCCACTTAATTTCCACTTTGTTGCTGTGTGCTAAGACAGGAAACAGCACACTGAGTTTCCACCTGGACAGTTACAGCTGAATAATACTTATGATGTAACATAAATCCAGCATAAATACCTAAAAACAAAAGGATTAGTTAATGACGGAAACCAGGAGAATTATCACCATACTCTGCACAGCTTTACAGAGCTTCTTTTTTGTTTTACAGTCCACTACTTTATTGTTATTGTTGAGTCTCTCCTGACCTATTTTCAGCTGCAACAGGCAGCACTTGTTTTAGTAAAAAAAACAAAAGAAATGATGCTAAGCTAACCTCCCAGCTCCAAAGTTAGTTTCTAGCTTGTTAGCTGCCAAAGATCCAGATAATGATAATTGCACAGTATACTGTGGAAGCTAAGCTATTTTTAACAAGCACTTGTTAGTTTTTCTGTTGAGTAAGTATAAGAGTAAAGTAAATACTTTCTCACCAAGTAATTTATGCAGGCAGCTCTGGATTTAATTGAAAAAAACTCTGGTAAGCTAACCTCCCAGCATCAAACAACAGGCAAAGTTAGCAATTAGCTGCTAAAGAGCCAGCACAGTACTGGGGCTAAGCTATCTGTTCATGGCTGAAAAAGTAATGTCACTTATACCCTATTCTGTCAAGTGATTAATAAAGCAGTGTAATTACTTTTTCAACATGTTATTCTTTCAGGCAGCAGTTGTTTTAGTTAAATAAAGTCTGCTTAACTCACCTCCCAGCACCAAACAACAGACACAGTTAGCTGCTAAAGAGCCAGCACGGTACTGGGGCTAAGCTAGTTGTTCGTGGATGAAAGTAATGTCACTAATAACCTTTTCTGTTAAGTGATTAATAAAGTAGTGTAATTACTTTTTCAACAAGGAATTAATTAAATAACCTGCCCAACACTGTTAGCCCAAAACACAAACAAAAATAATGCTAATATTTTCCAGCTAGCTAGATGTGTGGGAAACTGTTATAATTGTTTGCCTTAATTACATTGGGAAAGTGATAATAATTGACATTTTGAAATCATTTCATGGACCTTAAAGGTGGGGTAGGTAAGTTTCAGAAACCGGCTCGAGATACACTTTTTGTTATATTTCATGGAATGCTCTTAACATCCCGATAGCAATGAATATCTGAAGTGCTTTGACAAAAAATCCATAAAAAAATTTCATCTGTAGAAGCCGTGATACTGTAAAAAGTACAACCAATCTGATTGGATGGCCTACCTGCCTGTCAGCCTTCCATCGGGGCACAAACTTATCTCGTGCCCTCATTGGTCATGTGCGCGTTCGTGTGTGTTGGAGGAGGGGCTCTGTAAGGAAGTGGCATATTTTCTCCGGTTGTGTATTTTCAAATTCTAGCGATCGCGAGCCGGTTTCTCAAACGTACCTACCCCACCTTTAATACCAAGTGGACAATTCGTTGGTGTTTAAGTGCCACACATTTGGAAACAAATATCAAGTAAAAGCTAAAATAAAGCTCTTCTGCATTATAGGCCACCAACTTCTATTATAGTTATTATAACACTGTATTTTAATTTGTGTTGCAGAATAGTTGTTTAACTCTGTAAGTGGCTTTAGCTAGGATGAACATAAATGTACCTAAATTATAAAAGCAAAACAGAAACATTTACAGTTAAAAAAAACACCATAAAAACTGCTTAAAAAAATATTTAAAGTACACTAAAGGATATTAGGTGTCACGTGACAGCTACTGTCATAACGGCTGTCTATTAGCAGAGCCTGTGTGTGACTGGTGATAGACTGGGACCAAATGAAAGGGCTGACAGAGACACTAGGAGTGCGGTGTGGTATAAATGATCATGCCTTACCATTGATTTAACTAATGATGAGTGCTCCGAGTGCAACAATAGTAATTTTGTCATAAAGCTGTCAGCAGTTAATCAATCTGTTAAGGGTTTCCCTCCTTCAATGTAAGATTTATTAAATGTTCACGCGGGCTTGTCTGCACACGCCCACACAAAGCAAGTCAGGGAGAACTTTGATGTTCCTATTTGTCGCATTATTATTTTATGGTAGCTATTTACCACAAAAGGTGACATAATTGTGCATTTTCTCATGAGTTGACAAGACAGTTAATGTTTCCACCTGTGTGCTGACTTTCTTTCTGTACCTGGGTTTGTCTGAGGTCCTCGGGCTGTGTCTCGTGCAGCCAGGACTTGCACAGAAAACGCCTAAAGGTCTTTCCAGGCGTGAGGTTACATCTGCCAACAATAGGAATTTCCCCAGTTTACACAACTCCAATACCGAGTGAGGTTATCTCCAGAGATGTACCCTCATTGTTTCCCATTGGGAGGGTTCATGCCACTGGGGTGACTGATGTAACACCAACACCTATTAACTAAAGCTCTAATCTCCTGTGATTAATGTAAGGAGCACAGCACGAACAACTGTTTCCCCTACATGTTATGCTAAGCTAAGCGCTACTTACTTGCATTTTGAGCCAACATGAATGAGAGTGGTATCGACCGTCTCATCTAATTATCAACAAGAAAGTGTAAAGTTATGTATTTCAATGATTGCATGGCAGATGCAAAGTGCACTTGCATATAGAACATGATAAATTATTCACTTTTTAAGACGTGGCCGGACTTTTTCTCACACATACAAACCCCTGATTACAACGAGTAAACATGCAATCCCCACAAAAGTCAGATTTGAATTTTAACTAATATTTATAATGATGTTTAAAATTATTGTTTTTGCAGAAGGTGCTCTTGCTCTGCTGCTTTGAAGTGGAATATTAAAGTGCTGTTTAATGTGGTCATGGGCACTTCATATATTGCTTTCCGACTGTAGTCAGCTTCTCTTAAATACATAGCCAGGGCTGTAATTTTTACAAGTTAAGGCAAAATGCACTCTAAACACAGTATCATGGTTTCAAATGGATGAGATAGCCATCTCATTTTCTATATATTTGATATTCAGTCAGTCATACTTTCTCTCATCGAGTAGCACGGTGTTATTAAAGTGTATAATCATAGATTTTGTGAATGAAACGACTCACTGTGTCGAGTCATAAAAGCAGGTATGAGGCACGCACTTGGAGTATTTTAAACCCGGCAAGCCTCCAGGTGTGAAAGTAAAGACATTCTTTCTTTCCGAGTTGGGAATATACGGCTTAACTTTGATGTGTGGCAAAGAAAACAGAAATAAACAAAGTGATATAAGGCTAATGTAGTGCTACGTATAATTGAATAGACCAGGGCAATCTTTTAAAAGTGGATACAGGTACTGAAATTGGCAAATAAACTCCTTTAGCCACTCAGAAATCCAAATTAGACGCCAATGATGGCTTGGAAATGTAATTTTTTTTCTGTTTAAAATGACACAAAAAAGCCCTTGAGAAGTTTCTTAAATCGTAAATGTGACTTCCTCATAGTCAAAAACATGTAAATCAAAACAAGAATCAACTAAATTCATCAAGTGGTTAAAATACAATTGTATTGGCTGTAAATGGCGACCATCTTGGAAAATGGGCCAACTTTGAAGATTCAAGCGGCTTCTTCCTTTGAATAAATGGCCCCAGACGGATAGATATGGACCTTTTGGTGCTTGTATCCACTTTTGAAAGATTGATACAGCTTTCTGCAGCACTAATGGAAACCTGCTCTCTAATTGCAACAACAACATTATATTTTAATCCCATTTTGCAGGTGATATTTGTAATGAAGCCTTTGAAAAACAGCACACAACCTGTTTCTTGGCATGAACGTTTTGTGTTTATTTTTATCTCTGTTATGCGTGAGATGTGTCAAATATGATACTTAAAGTGTTTTATAAATACCCCTGTTCTGACATGATTTGGCTATAAATATCCTTTCACAGGGAACAAATGTAAGGCTTTTATGTGTTACTAGTGTCTCCAAATCTGCAGAATGAAAGCTCCAAAGTGAAGGCCCTCTTGAGTCGAAGTCTTTTCTGTTTCTTTAGGTCTTTTCGGACCAGCAGATGATTAATAGTACGGGGAAGAGGTGGGAGAATTACTCAGATCTTGTACTTAAGTAAAAGTAGAAGTATCAGAGTGTAGGAAGACTCTGTTACGAGTAAAAAGTACAGGATTTACCATAGCATGACATGGAAAAAACCAAGTATAAGTCCCTCAAACTTGTATTTAAGTACAAGTAAAACTGCTTCCCACCCAGAGGTGAGAAGTAGTGGAGTACAAATACTTTGTTACTGTACTTAAGTACATTTTTATGGTATCAGTACTTTACTCCACTACTATTTTTCTGACGACTTTTTACTTTTACTTCTTACATTTTGAACACAAATACCTGTACTTTCTACTTCTTACATGTTGAACCCAAATACCTGTACTTTCTACTTCTTACATTTTGAACACAAATACCTGTACTTTCTACTTCTTACATGTTGAACCCAAATACCTGTACTTTCTACTTCTTACATTTTGAACTCAAATACCTGTACTTTCTACTTCTTACATGTTGAACTCAAATACCTGTACTTTCTACTTCTACATGTTGAACTCAAATACCTGTACTTTCTACTTCTTACATGTTGAACTCAAATACCTGTACTTTCTACTTCTTACATGTTGAACTCAAATACCTGTACTTTCTACTTCTTACATGTTGAACTCAAATACCTGTACTTTCTACTTCTTACATGTTGAACTCAAATACCTGTACTTTCTACTTCTTACATGTTGAACTCAAATACCTGTACTTTCTACTTCTCACATGTTGAACACAAATACTTGTACTTTCTACTTCTCACATGTTGAACACAAATACCTGTACTTTCTACTTCTTACATGTTGAAGTCAAATACCTGTACTTTCTACTTCTCTCATGTTGAACTCAAATACCTGTACTTTCTACTTCTCACATGTTGAACACAAATACCTGTACTTTCTACTTCTTACATGTTGAACTCAAATACCTGTACTTTCTACTTCTTACATGTTGAACTCAAATACCTGTACTTTCTACTTCTCACATGTTGAACACAAATACTTGTACTTTCTACTTCTCACATGTTGAACACAAATACCTGTACTTTCTACTTCTTACATGTTGAAGTCAAATACCTGTACTTTCTACTTCTCTCATGTTGAACTCAAATACCTGTACTTTCTACTTCTCACATGTTGAACACAAATACCTGTACTTTCTACTTCTTACATGTTGAAGTCAAATACCTGTACTTTCTACTTCTCTCATGTTGAACTCAAATACCTGTACTTTCTACTTCTCACATGTTGAACACAAATACCTGTACTTTCTACTTCTTACATGTTGAACTCAAATACCTGTACTTTCTACTTCTTACATGTTGAACTCAAATACCTGTACTTTCTACTTCTCTCATGTTGAACCCAAATACCTGTACTTTCTACTTCTCACATGTTGAACTCAAATACCTGTACTTTCTACTTCTCACATGTTGAACTCAAATACCTGTACTTTCTACTTCTTACATGTTGAACTCAAATACCTGTACTTTCTACTTCTTACATGTTGAACTCAAATACCTGTACTTTCTACTTCTTACATGTTGAACTCAAATACCTGTACTTTCTACTTCTTACATGTTGAACTCAAATACCTGTACCTTCTACTTCTTACATGTTGAACTCAAATACCTGTACTTTCTACTTCTTACATGTTGAACTCAAATACCTGTACTTTCTACTTCTTACATGTTGAACTCAAATACCTGTACTTTCTACTTCTCACATGTTGAACTCAAATACCTGTACTTTCTACTTCTCACATGTTGAACTCAAATACCTGTACTTTCTACTTCTTACATGTTGAACCCAAATACCTGTACTTTCTACTTCTTACATGTTGAACTCAAATACCTGTACTTTCTACTTCTCACATGTTGAACTCAAATACCTGTACTTTCTACTTCTCACATGTTGAACTCAAATACCTGTACTTTCTACTTCTTACATGTTGAACCCAAATACCTGTACTTTCTACTTCTCACATGTTGAACTCAGATACCTGTACTTTCTACTTCTTACATGTTGAACACAAATACCTGTACTTTCTACTTCTTACATGTTGAATACAAATACCTGTACTTTCTACTTCTTACATGTTGAACTCAAATACCTGTACTTTCTACTTCTTACATGTTGAACACAAATACCTGTACTTTCTACTTCTTACATGTTGAACTCAAATACCTGTACTTTCTACTTCTTACATGTTGAACACAAATACCTGTACTTTCTACATGTTGAGCTAAAATACCTGTACTTTCTACTTCTTACATGTTGAGCTAAAATACCTGTACTTTCTACTTCTTACATGTTGAACTCAAATACCTGTACTTTCTACTTCTTACATGTTGAACTCAAATACCTGTACTTTCTACTTCTCTCATGTTGAACTCAAATACCTGTACTTTCTACTTCTTACATGTTGAACTCAAATACCTGTACTTTCTACTTCTTACATGTTGAACACAAATACCTGTACTTTCTACTTCTCTCATGTTGAACTCAAATACCTGTACTTTCTACTTCTCTCATGTTGAACTCAAATACCTGTACTTTCTACTTCTCTCATTTCCCAAACAGCTGGTTCCTTTAGTCTGAATGTGTGTTTGGTGCGTGGTCATTATTCTTTAGAGTCATTGCGTGCCTATTGGTTGGAACACGATCCGTGTATCCATCACTTCCTGGTCTTCTCTAAAGAAGAGGGACCAATGGAAACGTTGTCATGTTGCCGTTGTTCAGCATGGAAACATTCATTAGCTAACAATGACATTATTGTTCTATTGATATAAAGGGAGGTCAGGTACTCTTTAAAGCAGCTGCTAGCTATGGGTACTTTTTACTGAAGTACACTTCAAAGCCCATACTTCTTTACTTTTAAGTAAAGAAGTTTAGTCAGTACTTTTACTTTAGAGTATTTTTAAACACGAGTATCTGTACTTCTACTTGAGTAAAGGATGTGTGTACTGTTCCAAACTGGACACAAACCACCACCAGAAGCTTCCCAGTGTCTCCTCCAGCAGCATGAAGCGTGGTGGTGTTATGAGAACAGGATCGCTCTTGAGACGCTCGCCTTTCACTCCTGAGATGGTGCGTAAATAGAGCAGGAGCCGACAGATGGGCCTCAGCAAACTGGTCCCGTTGACCTTTCAACCCCACTGTCCATCACTGGCCTGGCCTCTATAAAGAAGATGCAGAGGAATTCCAAGGAGATTATCATCCTTTATGTGCCCTCGGTTTCACTACCAGAGTTGAATATACAGAAAACACGTCAGGAAAACTCCCAGGGATTCTAGATCTGGGAAATGTGTCGTACTTTAAAGGTCTCCTATCGTGCACAATGCACAAAGTGTCCCCAGGGTGTCAGGACATAAAACCCTCTCTCTTTTCCTCTGTACCCAAATCTCTAAAAACGGGGAACAACGGAGCTGATCCAGATTTGCGTCCTATATGACGTAACGTCTGAAATGTGGACCCACGGGCCAATCAGAAAGCTGCTATCAGAAACAGTGTTTACATTAGCATCGCTAGCGGCCCGTCCACACACAGGCATGAAAAAAATCTGGATGCTGGGCGTGTCTGAGGCGTGGCGATTTCACGCGCCCAAGGCGACCAACAACCGATCAGGAATCTCCCGCCCCCGACATACAAAGCAATAGCAATGTTAAAACGAAGTAAACTGGATATAAACTCCCCAAACGGGCGAAAACCTACCAGTTCCCCCACTGCCTCTGCCCCCTCCCTCCATGCCTGGCTCCTCCGGTTTGTATCCCGGTAAATAGTTCTGGTCGGAAAGAACCGGGTGATTTGCTACCGTAACTTCTCGTTTGGAATATGAGGAAATGAACTGCGGTCTGGCTCTCCCAGATTGCACGCGGTTTGATTGGCTAGCGCTTGTACTGGCGGGATTTGCATAAACGGGATTTGGTTGGCTGATGCCAGCTTCGAAAGCATCGGGAGCATCAAAAGTTGAACATTGCTCAACTTTTGATGCTCACGATGCAAAGCCATACTCCGCTCCCCACAATGCAGTTCGGCGAAGATTCGAAATCTTCTACGTCACCCCATTCAAGTGAATGGGCGAAGCTTTGAAAGATTTTTTTCATGCCTGTGTGTGGACGGGCCGTGACACTCAGAGCTAACCTGTACTGGAGAGCATGTGTGTGAAGAAGCAGGAAGTAGAAAGGAACTCACCCTGTGGTATAACCGGCGAGAGAGAAAGCCTTTGAGCTCCATCCTGTTTCAGAGAGAATCCTTGATGTGGTTTGGAACACGATGGCGTTTAATCACGGGAGCATTTAGCTGAGTTTCCGTAGAATTCTGAGCAGGCACAAGCTTCTTTTCAAACTAAGGACCCCAGATCAGCACTTCAGAAGGGGACGGATTACATGTAACAAGATTACGTAATCAGCGTTTTCTAATTCGGCAGGTGAACCTCTATGCTCGTGCGATAGTGTGTGTGAGCTTAACTGTGTGTGTTCAACTAAAACGGAGCATTTTCTGTCTGCTCAGATTTTACTTCTGACTCGCTGCTGTTTACCTGTTTCACATCATGCGTACGTATCGAGCGGTAATGAGAGAGTCGTCTGTCTGAGTGAGGGATTTGAACTTGTACGGTGAGACAGAAGAAAGAGGAGACTAGCAATTTGGAAAATTATCACCTGGGATTGCCTGGAGCTATACTTTTCTGTTCTTATCTCCAACCTGTTTCCTGGTGAAAGCACAACCTGTGGGGAGGCTGTTCATTCATAATTCACCCTGCTTACTTTGGCTTCATTCTACTGTGTATATCAGTATGTAGTGTCTCTACTTTAAAGAGTCCTCTCCTGCTGATGTTCAGGTGTATATCAGTATGTAGTGTCTCTACTTTAAAGAGTCCTCTCCTGCTGATGTTCAGGTGTATATCAGTATTTAGTGTCTCTACTTTAATGAGTCCTCTCCTGCTGATGATCAGGTGTATATCAGTGTGTAGTGTCTCTACTTTAAAGAGTCCTCTCCTGCTGATGTTCAGGTGTATATCAGTATGTAGTGTCTCTACTTTAAAGAGTCCTCTCCTGCTGATGTTCAGGTGTATATCAGTATGTAGAGTCTCTACTTTAAAGAGTCCTCTCCTGCAGATGTTCAGGTGTATATCAGTATGTAGTGTCTCTACTTTAAAGAGTCCTCTCCTGCTGATGTTCAGGTGTATATCAGTATGTAGTGTCTCTACTTTAAAGAGTCCTCTCCTGCTGATGTTCAGGTGTATATCAGTATGTAGTGTCTCTACTTTAAAGAGTCCTCTCCTGCTGATGTTCAGGTGTATATCAGTATGTAGTGTCTCTACTTTAAAGAGTCATCTCCTGCTGATGTTCAGGTGCATATCAGTATGTAGTGTCTCTACTTTAAAGAGTCCTCTCCTGCTGATGTTCAGGTGTATATCAGTATGTAGTGTCTCTACTTTAAAGAGTCCTCTCCTGCTGATGTTCAGGTGTATATCAGTATGTAGTGTCTCTACTTTAAAGAGTCCTCTCCTGCTGATGTTCAGGTGTATATCAGTATGTAGTGTCTCTACTTTAAAGAGTCCTCTCCTGATGATGTTCAGGTGTATATCAGTATGTAGTGTCTCTACTTTAAAGAGTCCTCTCCTGCTGATGTTCAGGTGTATATCAGTATGTAGTGTCTCTACTTTAAAGAGTCCTCTCCTGATGATGTTCAGGTGTATATCAGTATGTAGTGTCTCTACTTTAAAGAGTCCTCTCCTGCTGATGTTCAGGTGTATATCAGTATGTAGTGTCTCTACTTTAAAGAGTCCTCTCCTGCTGATGTTCAGGTGTATATCAGTATGTAGTGTCTCTACTTTAAAGAGTCCTCTCCTGCTGATGTTCAGGTGTATATCAGTATGTAGTGTCTCTACTTTAAAGAGTCATCTCCTGCTGATGTTCAGGTGCATATCAGTATGTAGTGTCTCTACTTTAAAGAGTCATCTCCTGCTGATGTTCAGGTGCATATCAGTATGTAGTGTCTCTACTTTAAAGAGTCCTCTCCTGCTGATGTTCAGGTGTATATCAGTATGTAGTGTCTCTACTTTAAAGAGTCCTCTCCTGCTGATGTTCAGGTGTATATCAGTATGTAGTGTCTCTACTTTAAAGAGTCCTCTCCTGCTGATGTTCAGGTGTATATCAGTATGTAGTGTCTCTACTTTAAAGAGTCCTCTCCTGATGATGTTCAGGTGTATATCAGTATGTAGTGTCTCTACTTTAAAGAGTCCTCTCCTGATGATGTTCAGGTGTATATCAGGATGTAGTGTCTCTACTTTAAAGAGTCCTCTCCTGATGATGTTCAGGTGTATATCAGGATGTAGTGTCTCTACTTTAAAGAGTCCTCTCCTGCTGATGTTCAGGTGTATATCAGTATGTAGTGTCTCTACTTTAAAGAGTTCTCTCCTGCTGATGTTCAGGTGTATATCAGTATGTAGTGTCTCTACTTTAAAGAGTTCTCTCCTGCTGATGTTCAGGTGTGTATCCGTACTTATAGATTGGTTAACCAGTTTAGACATGTCCCGCCCCTTAGCCTATCGTGTACAATGTGTTGGCCAATAGGAGCGTGAGTGTTTCATAGTGATGTCACTGTGTTCTGGAAGTAAACGAGGAGTCCAATGGAGGCCTATGCATTTTATCTGGCCTTAAATTGGGTAATATTTTTGCTGTTATGCTGAGCAACTCATCTTGACATGTTTTAAATAAAGTATAACCTTACAAGTTGAAATCTCTACACATGTTTATTGTGTTTTGGAGTTTTACTACAAGTACTTTTACAGCTAATGTTACATTTACGTCCGTTTGATTATCAGGTACGCATGAACGCATCAAAAGTCAAACAATGCGGGTAATACTGCAGATTTGTGGCTAATCAGTGACATACTAATAAGGCTGCTTCGTAATCTCAAAGTCCTTTACTTCCTGCCCCCTCTCTGTATGACAGTGAAGCAAACACTCAGACGGCTGCTGATCCTCGCAGAGGCATTTCTTGAATTCCTCGTTGCGTTGTAATCTGCTTTGCCTTTTTTTGAGGGAAATAATTCAGCATAAGCTGGTCAGCGCTGCGCGTTGTTTCCCCCGCTGCAAGGAATTAAACCGCTGTGAGAATCGGCCGATCGATGCAGTCTCACCGACACTTTGCTTTCCCAACGCTCGTGTGATATTTGCCGCAATATTCCCCCTCGGGAGGAGCGTTCAATCCCATAGTTTGAACTTTGAAGCAAAGCACACTTACTTATATAACAATGCTCATTAACAGAACATTTCCCTTTTGTAGGCGCCCACAAAGAGCGACTCTCTGGGGCTGAGTCACCACACAGCTTGGGCCCCATTCATGCTTTCCCCATGTTGCAATTTACTCACTGAATTAAGCTCGGAGCAGAAAAAAAAGTGTTTCGGTCCCAATTATCATCTGGTGGTGGGGGGCGAGATACTTAAGCCTTTTCACCAGCGCTGCCTTGTTTCCCCTGCTCCTCTCCTTGAGGGAGTAATGTGTTTCCTCGCACAAAAGGAGGATCTTCAGAGATATGCCAAGAGTCTGGAGAGTGTGTTTGCTGGACCTGTGAAGAGACCTCTTTAGGAGGCTTTGGGGACAATAGAGCATGGGCACCGGCCGCGGTTTACTTTGTCCGCGCCAAGCATTTCACACGCACCCGGGGCAACAGCCGCTCCGACATTAGTCTGAGTTATTGAAAAGGCCTTTTTCATCTTTGTCACCCAATCAGTGCAATGATCGCCGCGAGGGAGTTATGTTTGACCAGCGTCTTGAGACCCTCCACATTCTTTACCCACAAGACGGTGTCCTCCTTGCAGCAGGATGTCTGTCGCTTGTGTGTCTCTCCGTCAAAGGTGTGTTTTTGTTGCGTAAAGCAGAGCTAGCTACTTTCCCTTCTTTGTTTTAAAGTAAAATCCACCGTTTCATCGATGTTTTGAAAGTCGTGAAAGTCCTGTAACAGCAGGATGTCTGTCGTCTATTCTTATTGCGTGTCTCGCCGTCAAAAGGTGTGTTTTTGTTGCATTTAAGGTAGAAGTAAAGCACAGGATGTAATGCTACAAGTATGTTTAATGTTAGTATGAGGGGTTGGATGTCAAACTCGAGGCCCGGGGGCCAAATCAGGGCCGTGGTGGATTTAATTTCGGCCCGCAGGATAATTTCTAATTCCTATTAGATCTGGTCCGCCGGTATATTGCACCTTCACTCCATCCTGAGGGTCTCCTCCGCTCAGAGCCGGACCCCAAACATTTATGACCTTGCACCCAAGATGAGACGCCAAGTGTCTGAGCTAGCATCTCAGAGCAGCACACTGAGTCTAATGGATGCTTCCTTCTGCACTTTCTCTCACGACAGCAGGGCATGTTCGTTTTTCTCTCTGAGGGAATAGTTGTGTTGAAGCTGCTGTCGGCCTGTGGGGAAATGTACTCATAAGAAATGACTCTGGAGAAGCTGCAGATAGAGCCATGAGAAAAGAATGCAGCTGATTATTTAATGTTGTTTTATAGCAATAGTTTAAGCTTTGTTCGTTCCAGGTTTAATATGTGCAATAAGTTCATTTCAATACGTTCTGCAGTAAGCATTGAACCAGTCCGGCCCTCCACTAGCACCCATTTATTAACGTTGGCCCCCTGGGTGTTTGGGTTTGACCCCCTGCTTTAAACAGTCATTGGTTTCTCTGAAGTATCTTGCATCATCACTGCATATTCGGCAGGACATGCATCAGATAAATAACAATATTTTGTATGTGTATCTTTTCGTCAAAGCTGTGTTCTTGTTACATGTTAAGTAGGAATAAAGCAGAGGATGTAATGCTACAGTATGTTCGCCAGCACAATAGCAAATACAGGCAACAACATGTTTTCTCTGAAGCATCTTGCATGCGTGCATACACTGGTATCTGTCCTACAGATGTACATAAGTGTGTGAGGGGGCGATTGTGTGTGTTGTTATACGATGACATTCATGATATGAACCCGTCATGCATCAGGTAAATGTCTCTTTAGTAAAACATGCATTTGATCAACTCTTGAGACTCAATCCCCTCTGGATGGGGAGAACTCTGAGGAGGAAGAGGAGTCCAAAAAGATGGCGCTGTGAATGATGTGGAGCTGAACTGCAGGAGACACGCGATACGTCTTCATTACGGCTGAAGTTTCTCATCTCTCCTCCGCCTGCTCCGTCACATTGTTCATATCTCGATGGCTGTTGTTGCTATAGCGATATGTGGAGGGTCCAGGTTCGCTCGTGATGTAAAGAAAAGGTTACCTCGGCTCTGCAGGGTCGATATCAGGGAGACGAAAACACGCATCTTCCGTGTGTTCATTTCTCCAAAAGAACACGCTAAGTAATAATAATAATATATTTAATTTATATAGCGCTTCTCATCTGCCAAGACAAATCTCGAAGTGCTTAAATGTGTTTTTTGAGTCGTTTCCAATGGCATGCATTCAATTGACGGCAGCTCTAACCAATCACCAGCTTTCAAAACAGTGATATTTAGTTACATATTGAAGCGTTTTAGTATTCAAATTAATCAGTCTTTTATCGAGCATCTGGATTGAGCTAAGAAATATCTAATTATGTTGACATAAATATGACATCATTTTATGTCTAATATGGTCATGTTATAATACGGTATTAATAGAGTCTTTAGATTGGTCGATTCATTGATTGATTAATTGATAAACTGTGTTAGTATTTGATGCATAAGTAAGTGTCTTGTATTTTTAGGACATCTGTAAAACCATAGAGGAACATTAGTAATACTACATTCTGCATATTTGTAGGCTTTTTGTGAAAGAATTAAACTGCTTGGGCTGTTTTGATTGAAGCCATGAATAATAATAATAATAAATGTTATTTGTAAAGCTAAACGTAATCCCAAAGCGCTACAAGAGGCGTGATAGAAAAAAAAGAAACACAAGTTCAATCAACGTTAACAATTGAAATATCGCCCTGACAGACCCACCTGAGCATCAATCACCTGAGACAACATCCCATACACACGTCGTTATGAACCTGATAACAGCAGACTGTGTGCAGCGTTCACCCGACAGCGTGTTAAACATTAATCTGAAACAAGAGCAGCATTCCTGCAGATCACAGTCCAACGACTCCAGGAATGCAACCTTTAAGTCCTGAAACTGTACTTCCTGGCTGCAGATGCATTGTGGGAAGATTGGTGGATACCTTAGTTACCCTCCGTCTCTCAACAGGTGGCCCAGAGACCCTCCATACGGGATATCTGACAAAAACCGAGCGTCGTTCTTTGATTGAAGTCAACAAAAGCGTCGTGACAGCTGACATTTGGACTTTGGCTTTCTGAAGGTCATTAAGTCGGTGAGGTGTGACTGTATCCCAAACAAACAAGCGTCTGAGAAGCGGTCACATGGTCTTGAGCAAGCATGTGCAGGCAGAGGTAGTCCTTGTGAAATATCCTAATATAAGCCCCACTGGCCAGACCACATCATTAGCTTTTGACCTACATTTCCCTCCGAGCTTTCGTGCATAAGGTCAGATTCACAGGGACTTCGTTCTCTGACCAGAAGTCGTTGACGAATGTCTCCGAGTGTTTGTCAAACACAAATCCAGCCGTCTCCTCAGCAGTAACAGCTGTTTATGCTTGTGCTGCCACAAAGCGGATTGAGAGGGCGTTTGCGCATGACTCACGTCGAGTGTAAATGCTAAAAGATAACTTGCTTACTCTGAAAACGCTTCTTTGAAGATGTGACGGTGTGGGAGGACAGCTTGTGAATGGAGCTCTGCTGTGTGAACACTGGCTGCTCATGACTTGTCTGGATGAATATGTGACTGCTAATGCTGAGAAATCACAGAATACAAGCGTAAAATAACAACGTAATATAAGACGTATCGCATAACGACCATATACAAGTGAAAGGACAGGGGAGATAGACCCAAAGCTAGGGGTGGGCGATATTGAAAAATATATTATCACGATATTTTCAAGCAGTATCACGATAGACGATGTATATCACGATATTTTTTCATGTCGGTTATTATGGTTATTTTTCAAGTTACTTAACAGAACAAGCACCTACAAGGTAACGGAAACCAACATAGCATTTCAAGCTGGTTTTATTTCTGAAATGAATCCCTGAATGAACAATTCAACATTCTGATATGGCTTCAAGGCACAGTTTCTCAGTATAAACATGAACTGTCTGAGGTAGCACGAGCAGTGAACATCAATAAACATGAGAAGGAGGGTAAACATAACTAAGTAAAACATAAAACATCAATGAGGGAAAGTCAGTGCCAAACAATTAAAATGTAAACTTTAGACTTGAAGTGCAATAAAAGACTTTAGCATAACTGAAGGGAAAAGTTTATTTTTTTAATAGTTTCTTTTTTTTTTATCACGATAGATACGATATCTCTGAAAAAGCATATCGTGGAGACCTAATATCGTCACGACGATATATATCGCCCACCCCTACCCAAAGCACAACATACACATTTCTGTTTGGGTTTAATCTCATTCTTCTGCCGTCTTTCTGGATGTCTCTTCCACGACATGACGGTTTCCTTGAAAGAGAGAAACTAAACGCCACAAGAATCTATTTTAGGAGTTATGGTTTTCAACGACAGTATCAGAAAACTATGGAAGAGGATTAGGGCCATTTTACATTTCTTTGAGATCGTTTTCTGAGATTCAGAATATTTATTTATTTATTTAGAAAGCTTTGGGAAAACAGAATCTCAAAAACATTTAGATAATTTTGACTTTTCTGACCTTTTTCTCAGATTTCTGAATTGAATGAGAGAAATCAAAAACATCTTTCTACAAAAGACAGAAAAGGAAGAACACAAAATATTTCAGACTTTAATCTCAGAACTCATCTGTAGGCAATCGTATTGATCCATTGATCGACATATCGTTGGTCCTGAAGATAGAATGAATCTTCTGACCGTATCGGTGCATCTCTACGATAATTAAGAAATGCATGATGACCCTCGACCATTCACCGCACCGCCTACTTTCTAGTTTGTGCAACGATCCATTTATGCGAAAGCGCGCTGAGCGGCGGTGTAATCCCGCTCCGAGTCGCTGTGAGAAAGAGGATGCAGGCCTCACAGCAGATTAATGCCATGACGATGTGTTACGCTGCGACGAGAGCCACTAAGCACCCTCTTTATGGAAACCCTGCACAGAGGGGAGGAGAGGGGGCGACAGGGTGACATGCAGAATTCATACTGTTCTTAACCAGAGAGTAAAGAATTTGGAAAGTAATTCAGGCCTCTTTTGTATCAAAAATCCTCCAAGAGCTACTCAGCCCATGGTTTCATTAGCACTAATCCTCTCAGAGCAGATACTTGGGTATCAGAAAACCCAACGGGTGAAAGAGAAGGGAGTGTCCAATATGTTTGCAAATGTGTGTGTGTGTGTGTGTGTGTGGGGGGGGGGGGGATGCTGGATGTTTGAGATCATCCCCAGACGCTCGAGACTGTTTTGATTTCCCACTTCATGGAGAACGTGAGAGTAATCCCCTCAGGATTCCCCCTCTAGAGGTCTTTAGCTGCCATAAGCCACCATTCAACAGGCACAACCCAACATGGGCTTTATGCTGGTGTTACTGCATGATTTTGGGGAGGGGGGGGGGGGGGGCTTAATCTGCCCTGGTGGCTAACCTGAGGCTGAATGGAAGCCTGCAGCGAGACGCACAAAGTATGTGTTCATCCTCTGAGGGAAACCTGGGAGGGATTTGTAAACTGAATTATGAATGACTCAATTAGTTTCCTATCAATCCACGGAGCGGAGGGGTATTAGGGCTAATGGAGGGGGGCAGTTTTATGGGAATTAATAATTGTGTTTGGATGTTGTGATGCTTTTTTTTTAAAGACGAAGCCATTATTTATTCAATTAGGTTTCATTTTATTTATTTAGATTTCATTTCATTATGTGTTGGCCTTTTTATTTAATTTTTAGTCCATATCTTACAAAAGCAATTCGTCCAGTTTGTGTTAAAAATATCCTGAATTTTGATTTATTTTTTAAAATGTCAAAGCTATAAGATATAGGCAATTCTACAAATATTAAACACTTTTTCTTATTTTTGAAGACTATAACATTGCTTAAATCCAATTACTTTTGGGAGGAGATGAGTTAAAACTGCAGATTTAACTCAGAATAGACACTTTAAATGATTTCTGCATGCATGTTTTCTTTGTTAAAGCTCTTACTAAATCCTTTTGACTAATCAGAACCTTTTAATTGAGTGGTTCAGGTAAAACCCAGGTCCATGCATGACTGATAATGCAGCTCTATAGCATGTGATGCAATGCACGGCAAAAAACTAAACAAAGAAAATATTTTCTTAGCTCGACCTGGCGATGCATGTTTGCCAAATTCTCCTGCCATTCAAGTAAACCCACTAACTCCCTCTCAAGTGGCTGATCTGAGAGCGAGTGCTGTGAAGAATAACAACATGGATGTGGGACGGATAACTCTGACAGGGAATTAGGTGAGCGAGATGGTACACACATCCTTTACTCAAGTAGAAGTACAGATACTCGTGTTTAAAAATACTCTGGTGAAAGTAGAAGTACTGACTAAACTTCTTTGCTCAAGTCAAAGTAAAGACGCTTTGAAGTGTACTTCAGTAAAAAGTACCCATAGCTAGCAGCTGCTTTAAAGAGTACCTGACCTCCCTTTATATTAATAGAACAATAATGTCATTGTTAGATAATGAATGTTTCCGTGCTGAACAACGGCAACATGACAACGTTTCCATTGGTCCCTCTTCTTTAGAGAAGACCAGGAAGTGATGGATACACGGATCGTGTTCCAACCAATAGGCACGCAGTGACTCTGAAGAATAATGACCACGCACCAACACACATTCAGACTAAAGGAACCAGCTGTTTGGAAATGAGAGAAGTAGAAAGTACAGGTATTTGAGTTCAACGTGAGAGAAGTAGAAAGTACAGGTATTTGAGTTCAACGTGAGAGAAGTAGAAAGTACAGGTATTTGAGTTCAACATGTGAGAAGTAGAAAGTACAGGTATTTGGGTTCAACATGTAAGAAGTAGAAAGTACAGGTATTTGAGTACAACATGTAAGAAGTAGAAAGTACAGGTATTTGAGTTCAACATGTAAGAAGTAGAAAGTACAGGTATTTGAGTTCAACATGTAAGAAGTAGAAAGTACAGGTATTTGAGTTCAACATGTGAGAAGTAGAAAGTACAGGTATTTGAGTTCAACATGTAAGAAGTAGAAAGTACAGGTATTTGAGGTTCAACATGTAAGAAGTAGAAAGTACAGGTATTTGAGTTCAACATGTGAGAAGTAGAAAGTACAGGTATTTGAGTTCAACATGTAAGAAGTAGAAAGTACAGGTATTTGAGTTCAACATGTAAGAAGTAGAAAGTACAGGTATTTGAGTACAACATGTAAGAAGTAGAAAGTACAGGTATTTGGGTTCAACATGTAAGAAGTAGAAAGTACAGGTATTTGAGTTCAACATGTAAGAAGTAGAAAGTACAGGTATTTGAGTTCAACATGAGAGAAGTAGAAAGTACAGGTATTTGAGTTCAACATGAGAGAAGTAGAAAGTACAGGTATTTGAGTTCAACATGAGAGAAGTAGAAAGTACAGGTATTTGAGTTCAACATGAGAGAAGTAGAACGTACAGGTATTTGAGTTCAACATGAGAGAAGTAGAAAGTACAGGTATTTGAGTTCAACATGTAAGAAGTAGAAAGTACAGGTATTTGAGTTCAACATGTAAGAAGTAGAAAGTACAGGTATTTGAGTTCAACATGTAAGAAGTAGAAAGTACAGGTATTTGAGTTCAACATGTGAGAAGTAGAAAGTACAGGTATTTGAGTTCAACATGTAAGAAGTAGAAAGTACAGGTATTTGAGTTTAAACATGAGAGAAGTAGAAAGTACAGGCTATTTGAGTTCAACATGTAAGAAGTAGAAAGTACAGGTATTTGAGTTCAACGTGAGAGAAGTAGGAAAGTACAGGTATTTGAGTTTCAACATGAGAGAAGTAGAAAGTACAGGTATTTGAGTTCAACATGTAAGAAGTAGAAAGTACAGGTATTTGAGTTCAACATGTAAGAAGTAGAAAGTACAGGTATTTGAGTTCAACATGTAAGAAGTAGAAAGTACAGGTATTTGAGTTCAACATGTAAGAAGTAGAAAGTACAGGTATTTGAGTTCAACATGTGAGAAGTAGAAAAGTACAGGTATTTGAGTTCAACATGTGAGAAGTAGAAAGTACAGGTATTTGAGTTCAACATGTAAGAAGTAGAAAGTACAGGTATTTGAGTTCAACATGAGAGAAGTAGAAAGTACAGGTATTTGAGTTCAACATGTAAGAAGTAGAAAGTACAGGTATTTGAGTTCAACGTGAGAGAAGTAGAAAGTACAGGTATTTGAGTTCAACATGAGAGAAGTAGAAAGTACAGGTATTTGAGTTCAACATGTAAGAAGTAGAAAGTACAGGTATTTGAGTTCAACATGTAAGAAGTAGAAAGTACAGGTATTTGAGTTCAACATGTAAGAAGTAGAAAGTACAGGTATTTGAGTTCAACATGTAAGAAGTAGAAAGTACAGGTATTGAGTTCAACATGAGAGAAGTAGAAAGTACAGGTATTTGAGTTCAACATGTAAGAAGTAGAAAGTACAGGTATTTGAGTTCAACATGTGAGAAGTAGAAAGTACAGGTATTTGAGTTCAACATGAGAGAAGTAGAAAGTACAGGTATTTGAGTTCAACATGTGAGAAGTAGAAAGTACAGGTATTTGAGTTCAACATGTAAGAAGTAGAAAGTACAGGTATTTGAGTTCAACATGAGAGAAGTAGAAAGTACAGGTATTTGAGTTCAACATGTGAGAAGTAGAAAGTACAGGTATTTGGGTTCAACATGTGAGAAGTAGAAAGTACAGGTATTTGAGTTCAACATGTGAGAAGTAGAAAGTGGTCAGAAAAATAAGTATTGGAGTAAAGTACTGATACCAGAAACATGTACTTGAGTACAGTAACGCAGTATTTGTACTCCACTACTTCATGTCACGTACGGCTGAGATCAGGACGTCTCGTCTGTCTCTCACCCCGTCTCTCACCCCGTCTCCCTCTCAAGGTCTCTCTTCGTTTGACTGTCTGAAAGGCTTTGTGACAGCCGCAGTGATTGCAGACCAGCAGCATGGTGTTTCCATGGAAATGGCACTCAGGTTACTGCTTGTGTGCGACGCTTTGTGGCAATCTATAGCAGCCATATACCTGCAGTACAGCGACGATTCACAGCTGCACATAAAGCGGAGGAGAATCATTAGAAAAGGTGAGATGTTATTGTAAAAAAAAAACCACAAAGCTAAAAGATATTTTGCAGATGTTCGATATATTTGGGATGTCTGCTTCACGATGGATTTTACAAAAGAGATTTACAGAAATTCATCCTCTCTTTCGAGCAAATATACAGGAAATTGTTGCTGAAAATATTTCAAAGAGGTACTTTTACCTGCACGATAATGCACAACACCCTCTGTTGCAATGACCGGTGTTCCACTTGTCACTATTATAGGTATATTGATCCATAACAGAACATCGTCATCTATTTAATAATTCATCAAATGGGAATACTCATGCCTCCATGTGTTGGTCAGGGTGGTGCCGTTTGGATATACGCCGATACATGATAACGCAATGTGTTTTAATTGTAAGATATCAATTAGCTGTCGGATGTACGCAAAAAATAAATGCAAAACAACAATTTACTTTGTGGCACCATCTCCACGACATCCATGCCATAGGAATGATTTGCATTCCAGACGCCGTGCATATTTGCTGCAGGTCTGAGCGATGCGTCACCTCGTCATGTCATCATGCACGGCCCTCAGAAGTCGTCGCTGCAATGCCCGACATAATGTGGAATACACTCCGTTTGAAGCTGTGTGTGGGAGCCAATTATCCTGCACGTCCTTTAAGAGGTCTGGCATTGTGGAGCAGAGCTGAGTAACCGAGATCAGAGGAGCAGGACACACACAGAAGTACATCTGAGCGCCTCGTAGATCCCGGGTATTACCAACTGTCTGAATTAACAGGATACACATACTTCACTACACAGTCAACATGTCACGTCTTAACCGTGTTTGGCTTCACCCATGAGCCAAGATTCTTACATGAAGCCCTGTGAGCCCCTCGCGAGCTTAGATGAGGTCTTAAGCTTCACAACAGAAGATGAATGCCGAGTGCTAAATTAATTTGAGGCATTTTCTTTTGTGCTGCGGGTTTCCATAGCTGATGACAGATCAGTGTTTGCCCAGGTGTCTCCGTTGCACACAGTCAGGGTTTGTCCAGCTCCTCCGACTTCACATTTGCTGAAGCTTCTGCGCCTTAATTGTACACATGGCTTCATTCAATGCGGCCATGAAAGAAACCTTTAAAAAATAGTCGTGACAAAATAGCAGAGCCCCCCCCCTTGTTGAAATGTTCAAACATGCCCTGCATTCAAGAGATCCCAGGCTGCGAGAAATGGGAATAGTCTTTCAAAAACACTTTTGAAAAGTAGTCTTAAGGACACTTCCGATGCTCGACTCTCACGAACCGACGTTTGTTTAATTTAATACGTTTTGAGACTTTTTAACCGTTGTTCTACCGAGGCCGACAGGTGCAAACGCCCGAAACGTTTCCATCAGGAGAAACGAGCTGCAGTTCAGAAAGGATGCAGATATAAAAACACAAATCAAAACACGTGAAGAAACGTCTTCAGCAACTCGAGGAGACATGGCAGCGTCTGCTGAAAGCTGCAGAAACCAAACGCTGAAGAAGCCCAGGAGACACTAAAGAGTGACGCACACAGCTGGAGACCAGGGGACACTAAAGAGTGACGCACACAGCTGGGAGACCAGGGGACACTAAAGAGTGACGCACACAGCTGGTAGACCAGGGGACAGTAAAGAGTGACGCACACAGCTGGGAGACCAGGGGACACTAAAGAGTGACGCACACAGCTGGGAGACCAGGGGACACTAAAGAGTGACGCACACAGCTGGTAGACCAGGGGACAGTAAAGAGTGACGCACACAGCTGGGAGACCAGGGGACACTAAAGAGTGACACACACAGCTGGGACGCTTGGTGACGCTCAGGATCATAAAGCTGGACAACTGTCTCTGTCGTTGGAAACTTACCTAAATGTTTGATGGTCTTATTTTACCAATGTGATCACATGACTCCTTCTGACGTCACTGCAGATCTGCCGTAAGCTAGCTAGCTAACGGAGCTAACGGAGCTAACCTAGTCATTTCAGATAAACTGACAAACACTTACCGTTATGAGACGACTGACTGCACGTGACCGAGCGTCCCAGTGTTGTCAAGTTGCTGAAGACCATGTGTTTTGGAACATTTGATCTGCATCGTTTCTGAACCCGCAGCTCCTTTCTCCCAATAGAAATGTGTGTGTAGCACGTTGGCCCCTGTCGGCCTCCGTACTGTTCATCATAATTCCCCTGTATTGAATCCAGTAAGGTGTTTTGATCCTCCCGAGGCGTTTGGTGCGGTCAGGAAACTCATGACGTATCTCAGTGTGTGTATGGTGTGTGCGTGTGCGTGTGTCACTGCAGTGTTTGGTTAAGGTTAAGCTCTCTGGAGGCCAGTCCAAAGGTTTGTATCCCATCACTCAGGGAGCTTGTTATGTCTGCATTTGTAGGATTGGGCGGAGTGATCGCTGCACAGCTGGCAGGTACAATGCGTCTGGATCTATAAATTCCCTTCGGCTGCCATGCATGACACCCCTCACCTTTACCCAACCCCTCGGAGAGAGCGGCTACAAGGTGCTTTCTAATCGCAGCGAAATGCTCCTGCTAATCCCTCGCCTGTCACCGTTTAAATACCGACATACGCTGCATGTGTGTAGCGGCGTTTTTTAATCGGCCCGCTGCGGCAGTGAATGAGTGATCATTGACAGGCTCTGAAAGCACATTGTGGTGGATCACAGGTGCTCTAAATCACTCTCTTTGCCTGGTTTGAGGGAGTGTCGTTTCTCCCACAGTCGGTTCCTTCTATGATGTGTTCAAGCCTTTTGAAAAACACTCACCCCGGACCTGTTCGTGTGCTCACACGCCGCTGCTGCTGCAAGTTTATATTCGTCACTTTTCGGAGTTGATATAAGACGGTAGAGACATCAGAATCTCATGACACGCGGAAGGTTCTCCACTATCTTTCAGATTCTTCGGACAAAAGAGCGAGGGGATTGCTTTTCCCACTTAATTTGGCGGCTGGGATTCACCCTGCACCGTTTTGTTTTCCTAACCCTCCAACATAACACCGCGTGCCCTGCCGTCAGCACCTTGAGCAAAGTAAAAGCACTTCCTTTATGAACTAAACCCGGCAGATATTTGCTTTGCGGAGCCCCCGCGAGAAGAAAAGAGCAGTGAATAACGTTTTAAAACACTGAGGGAAACGGCACAAGACATGAAAGGGCAGGAGAAATGAATTGAATGTTGTTTTTTTCCTCCACTCTGAAAAAGAGGGCGAAGGGATCTGAAGGTGATTCATCACGCGCTCTGTCAAAAGAGTTTTCCACAACATGACACGAACAATGACTGTGATTGCAAGCCCAGGAGAGCTCTTGATTGGAAGATACTATCAGCTATAGGTCCAGGAAGAGGAGGGAGGGGCTCCACTCACCGGGAATCAGGCCATCTTAACCCCTCGACGAAGGGTGTCAAGAGAGGGAGTTCTGCGTAACGGTTTTAAATTAACCAAAAATAATGTAACAGCTGCTTAAGCGCGAACAGAGGAGCTGCCAGGCGGATTGATCCGAGGAGAGGAACTGTTTGGGAGACGGGGAGCCATGCTGAACCGATGGTGGACCCCTGCCAGATCTGAACATCTCGTGGAGCGATTCAGAGGAGATACAGTTCACTACCGTCTAAGGACTTAGCAAGCTGTTGTTCACACCTGAACATCAGCGGGAGAGGACTCTTTAAAGTAGAGACGCTACATACTGATATACACCTGAACATCAGCAGGAGAGGACTCTTTAAAGTAGAGACGCTACATACTGATATACACCTGAACATCAGCAGGAGAGGACTCTTTAAAGTAGAGACACTACATACTGATATACACCTGAATATCAGCAGGAGAGGACTCTTTAAAGTAGAGACACTACATACTGATATACACCTGAACATCAGCAGGAGAGGACTCTTTAAAGTAGAGACACTACATACTGATATACACCTGAACATCAGCAGGAGAGGACTCTTTAAAGTAGAGACTCTACATACTGATATACACCTGAACATCAGCAGGAGAAGACTCTTTAAAGTAGAGACACTACATACTGATATACACCTGAACATCAGCAGGAGAGGACTCTTTAAAGTAGAGACACTACATACTGATATACACCTGAACATCAGCAGGAGAAGACTCTTTAAAGTAGAGACACTACATACTGATATACACCTGAACATCAGCAGGAGAGGACTCTTTAAAGTAGAGACACTACATACTGATATACACCTGAACATCAGCAAGAGAGGACTCTTTAAAGTAGAGACTCTACATACTGATATACACCTGAACATCAGCAGGAGAGGACTCTTTAAAGTAGAGACACTACATACTGATATACACCTGAACATCAGCAGGAGAGGACTCTTTAAAGTAGAGACACTACCTACTGATATACACCTGAACATCAGCAGGAGATGACTCTTTAAAGTAGAGACACTACACACTGATATACACCTGAACATCAGCAGGAGAGGACTCTTTAAAGTAGAGACACTACATACTGATATACACCTGAATATCAGCAGGAGAGGACTCTTTAAAGTAGAGACACTACACACTGATATACACCTGAACATCAGCAGGAGAGGACTCTTTAAAGTAGAGACACTATACTGATATACACCTGAACATCAGCAGGAGAGGACTCTTTAAAGTAGAGACACTATACTGATATACACCTGAACATCAGCAGGAGAGGACTCTTTAAAGTAGAGACACTATACTGATATACACCTGAACATCAGCAGGAGAGGACTCTTTAAAGTAGAGACACTACATACTGATATACACCTGAATATCAGCAGGAGAGGACTCTTTAAAGTAGAGACACTACACACTGATATACACCTGAACATCAGCAGGAGAGGACTCTTTAAAGTAGAGACACTATACTGATATACACCTGAACATCAGCAGGAGAGGACTCTTTAAAGTAGAGACACTACATACTGATATACACCTGAACATCAGCAGGAGAGGACTCTTTAAAGTAGAGACACTACATACTGATATACACCTGAACATCAGCAGGAGAGGACTCTTTAAAGTAGAGACACTACATACTGATATACACCTGAACATCAGCAGGAGAGGACTCTTTAAAGTAGAGACTCTACATACTGATATACACCTGAACATCAGCAGGAGAAGACTCTTTAAAGTAGAGACACTACATACTGATATACACCTGAACATCAGCAGGAGAGGACTCTTTAAAGTAGAGACACTACATACTGATATACACCTGAACATCAGCAGGAGAGGACTCTTTAAAGTAGAGACTCTACATACTGATATACACCTGAACATCAGCAGGAGAGAACTCTTTAAAGTAGAGACACTACATACTGATATACACCTGAACACCAGCAGGAGAGGACTCTTTAAAGTAGAGACACTACATACTGATATACACCTGAACATCAGCAGGAGAGGACTCTTTAAAGTAGAGACACTACATACTGATATACACCTGAACATCAGCAGGAGAAGACTCTTTAAAGTAGAGACACTACATACTGATATACACCTGAACATCAGCAGGAGAGGACTCTTTAAAGTAGAGACACTACATACTGATATACACCTGAACATCAGCAAGAGAGGACTCTTTAAAGTAGAGACTCTACATACTGATATACACCTGAACATCAGCAGGAGAGGACTCTTTAAAGTAGAGACACTACATACTGATATACACCTGAACATCAGCAGGAGAGGACTCTTTAAAGTAGAGACACTACACACTGATATACACCTGAACATCAGCAGGAGAGGACTCCTTAAAGTAGAGACACTACATGCTGATATACACCTGAACATCAGCAGGAGAGAACTCTTTAAAGTAGAGACACTACATACTGATATACACCTGAACATCAGCAGGAGAGGACTCTTTAAAGTAGAGACACTACATACTGATATACACCTGAACATCAGCAGGAGAGGACTCTTTAAAGTAGAGACTCTACATACTGATATACACCTGAACATCAGCAGGAGAGGACTCTTTAAAGTAGAGACACTACATACTGATATACACCTGAACATCAGCAGGAGAGGACTCTTTAAAGTAGAGACACTACATGCTGATATACACCTGAACATCAGCAGGAGAGAACTCTTTAAAGTAGAGACACTACATACTGATATACACCTGAACATCAGCAGGAGAGGACTCTTTAAAGTAGAGACACTACATGCTGATATACACCTGAACATCAGCAGGAGAGGACTCTTTAAAGTAGAGACACTACATACTGATATACACCTGAACATCAGCAGGAGAGGACTCTTTAAAGTAGAGACACTACATGCTGATATACACCTGAACATCAGCAGGAGAGGACTCTTTAAAGTAGAGACACTACATACTGATATACACCTGAACATCAGCAGGAGAGGACTCTTTAAAGTAGAGACACTACTGATATACACCTGAACATCAGCAGGAGAGGACTCTTTAAAGTAGAGACACTACATACTGATATACACCTGAACATCAGCAGGAGAGGACTCTTTAAAGTAGAGACACTAGTTCTCAATTAGCTGTCAGATGTATAGTGGGAGTCTTAAAGAGCAGGAAATAGTATGAAGGTGAATATAAATGATGATTTTTGTGTCATGGACCGAAACAGAGAAAGATAAACCATTATAACGGCTCCCAGTCTGCGGCCCTCCCTCGTATTTTACACCTTAAGTGCTTCTCCACCTTTTCCACCCCCCGTGATAAAAGAGCAATCACCTTAGATACTATTTACACTCGGGCCGAGGACTACCATTACCCTTCCATCAATATCAGCACTTAAAGTTCATAAAACTGCGCGGCAGACCTCCAGCCTGTAATTTCCAGAGTCCCTAATTCACGGTGAGCAGGAATAATATTACAGGGTTTTCTGCTAAACAGTGATGACACTCGGGTAATTGTGAGCGGTGCAACACATCGACGCCTCGATGCACGAGGAAGTGTGTGCGGCACATACGAGTCCAATGCTGTGGGAAAATGCTCGGTTTTCTGCTTCTTCAAACCGCGGCCACTATATTCTACTTCCTGTTTACACACACAGACGGCGACTCAGCACTTTCTCTTTTACACCCATTTGAGAATGGGCAAGACGTGTGATTTGGGCGACTTTGAACACGATATGATTGCTGAAGCCAGACGAGGGATTCTGGAGTGCAGCGACTTCATTTTGAACAGTTTTTGGTGCAGAAAAGGCCGCTTTAGGAAATCAGTGGATTTCGGTGCAAAAGGCTGCAGAAGTTTGGGGGCGGCGGTGGCGAAGTCCGTAGGGACTTGGCTTGGCAACTGGAAGGTCACCAGTTCAAGTCCCGGCAAGACCAAGTGCTACCGAGGTGTCCCTGAGCAAGGCACCGTTCCCCACACTGCTCCCCGGGCGCCGTTCAAAATGGCAGCCCACTGCTCCTAACACTAGGATGGGTCAAATGCAGAGAAAAAAAATTCCCCACGGGGATTAATAAAGTATATAAAAAATAAAAAGTGCTGTATTACATTATGTCACTTGTTAGACGCTTTTATCCAAGCGACTTACATACTCAACACTGTGGACAATCCCCACAGGAGCACTTTGGGGTGAAGTGTCTCAGGGACACAACGACATGCTGGCTGCAGCGGGGTTTGAACCTGACCCCCTGATCCGAACACCAACGCACAACCCACTGCGCCACACGCCTGCCGTGTTGATTGCACGTGGTTCACGCATCTTCCATTTGATTTTCCTTTAGCCGTATGTTTTGGCCAAAGCAGTTTCATGAATCAAAAACAGAACGAGGCAGTTCTGGAGGACAACATTCCACAACATATCTGACACGGTTAGATTCCTATTTTGCTTAAGGTCATGTTTAATTAGGCTTGTCTGTTTGGATGTAGTATAAAAAGTGCAATTACTCTGCACCCTCAATGTAAACAGTATCATTGAGTTAGTATACATCATAGTACACTGACTCAACTCTGTGTATTTGGTTGTTATTGTCTACATGTTAATCATTTACGTGTTTATTCCATTTATGGTCAATGTCTTGCGACTTAAAATGTCCCAAATTAGGATTCATAAAGTATATCTAATCAAATCTAATAATTGAATACAGCAGCTACAAGCCAGATGCTGCTTAACAACAGTAAATAATGCATGTAAACAGTACAAGTTAAGTTAAGGGTGCTATAGAGACAAGTAGAAGAACATTTAAGTGATGACAGACTTGCTCCGATTGGTCCAAACAGTCTTAACAGATTCATGTCTTAACCTCTCCTTAAATCTCCACTTAGTTATTTTGATGAAAGAAACGACCTCCCCACTTCCATCAGCTCGTTCCAACCACTGTACACAACACCTACTGATGGGACGTCAGATGTGTGTATGATGATGCACACACACTGAAACGACAGATTTCCTCTGAACATATCTCCTAAAATCCGTTTAAAGGGGCCTTATTTGGGGGCTTCCCTTCCCTGTAGCGTAGGTTTGTGTGCATGTAAATGGTCTGCAAAGGCCAATATAGCAGTTTGGACAGTTTTATTAGTAACTAAGATGCAAAGTCAGTCAATGGGTACACACACACACACCTACACACACACACACACACACACACACACACACACACACACACACACACACACACACACACACACACACCTTCACACACACACACACACACACACACACACACACACACACACCTTCACACACCTTTACACACACACACACACACACACACACACACACACACACACACACACACACACACACACACACACACACACACACACACACACCTTCACACACACACACACACACACACACACACACACACACACACACACACACACACACACACACACACACACACACACACACACTTCACACACACACACACACACACACACACACACACACACACACACACACACACACACACTGGAATAAAATCTCAGGGAGTGTTTTTCAGCGATATCAACATTTAAAGACCTGCTAATTTATCGCATTTCCTCCTTAAGTAATTTTTTAAGAGTCAGGGTCGCTGTGTGGTTTGTGATTTCCCAGCAGCCTTTGCAGTTTCAGCTGCAGCGATGCCTTCAGTGTCGCCCGAGCATCTCCACAGGGAATCGATGATGTAATGCTCAACTCAGATCTATGATATTACATCATCGCTACTAAACCTGGGTAGACAACACACACACACACACACACACACACACACACACACACACACACACACACACACGTTAAGGATAATTAAGCTTTTGCTGCTCAGCCTCCATTGTTGACATTCAGCAGCCTTTCAGGACTTTTGAATGTGGCGCTAATTTGGCGACGACGCTGCCTTTTTATCATTTAGCAGATGCTTTTCAGTCGTGTGTAACGCTGAGGGGGAAACGAGGACCTCGGGAGAGTCTAGAGGAGTTGGGTAAGTTGGCGGTTCTTTTTTTTGGGGGGGGGGGGGTGAGGAAGCTTTCAATGTGTCTCCACTCTCGGGGTGGGAATGACAAGACCAGGGTGCAGGAAGAAGCAATTATATCCCCCGAAGAGTTGTTTGACAGTTTTATAGTGCAACATCCATGTTCTCAATCCTCCATATCGACATCTGTCCGCGGAAAGAGTGCCATTAGTTCCCCCGAAACACGTCTCAATAATTAATGCTATGCTTTGGAAAATCACTGGTGGATAGAGATGTTGTGCCATTGTTTCCACTCAGCAGGTCTTAAGCGAGTGTAGGGCTCTATTTTCATAACAAGCTTAAGGGTATTAAATGCTCCTCACATGTTCTCGCATGTTGGAAAGGAGGCGCTGACAAGATAAAACGCCACTCATGACACGTGTAAATCATTTTAAAAGCTCTCAGTGCTGTCAGAGTGTTTTTATAATTACATTTAAACATCTGACAACAAACAGAACAAGATCAATAACGTGGGATTACTTTTACACCGATATGGATAGTTTATGTCGAAGAACAATGTATTTATGTACTTGTTGCCTCCATGTTCTGCAACCACCGTTTAGACATTCATTCATGTAGTGTCTCTACTTTAAAGAGTCCTCTCCTGCTGATGTTCAGGTGTATATCAGTATGTAGTGTCTCTACTTTAAAGAGTCCTCTCCTGCTGATGTTCAGGTGTATATCAGTATGTAGTGTCTCTACTTTAAAGAGTCCTCTCCTGCTGATGTTCAGGTGTATATCAGTATGTAGTGTCTCTACTTTAAAGAGTCCTCTCCTGCTAATGTTCAGGTGTATATCAGTATGTAGTGTCTCTACTTTAAAGAGTCCTCTCCTGCTGATGTTCAGGTGTATATCAGTATGTAGTGACTCTACTTTAAAGAGTCCTCTCCTGCTGATGTTCAGGTGTATATCAGTGTGTAGTGTCTCTACTTTAAAGAGTCCTCTCCTGCTGATGTTCAGGTGTATATCAGTATGTAGTGTCTCTACTTTAAAGAGTCCTCTCCTGCTGATGTTCAGGTGTATATCAGTATGTAGTGTCTCTACTTTAAAGAGTCCTCTCCTGCTGATGTTCAGGTGTATATCAGTATGTAGTGTCTCTACTTTAAAGAGTCCTCTCCTGCTGATGTTCAGGTGTATATCAGTATGTAGTGTCTCTACTTTAAAGAGTCCTCTCCTGCTGATGTTCAGGTGTATATCAGTATGTAGTGTCTCTACTTTAAAGAGTCCTCTCCTGCTGATGTTCAGGTGTATATCAATATGTAGTGTCTCTACTTTAAAGAGTCCTCTCCTGCTGATGTTCAGGTGTATATCAGTATCTAGTGCTAGCCAATAGGAGTGCTATTGTTCCACAGTGATGTCACTATGTTCCTGACATTTGGGATGTTTCCCTTTGCAGACCATTTACATGCACACAAGCCTTTATAACACACTACAGGTCTTTAAACCTTTGGGATTCTCACCGTTAGAAACCCAGCCAGCTAACAACGAGCTAACCGCCCTCTCAACTGTCCGTCAGTGTCACTTTACGACAGAGGGTAAATCTCATGTTCATGTTCAACACGCAGCAGCAGGAAGCTAATGCAGAGGTTTCAACTCACCT
Source organism: Pseudochaenichthys georgianus (assembly GCF_902827115.2). Classification (NCBI taxonomy): domain Eukaryota; kingdom Metazoa; phylum Chordata; class Actinopteri; order Perciformes; family Channichthyidae; genus Pseudochaenichthys; species Pseudochaenichthys georgianus. The sequence goes on from NC_047522.1 coordinate 24,082,831, forward strand.
GAGGCACGACTCCACTGAGATGTCGTCTGCTTTCCCTCCGGATGAATATATGACTTTTAAGTGAAGTGCTTTGTGCAGAGAGACATCGCTGCTGTACTGAAAGACACTGAATCATATTAGCCGTTAGCTTTAACAGATTACATGTCGCGGGTAATCAGGATACACATGTCGCGGGTAATCAGGATACACATGTAGCGGGTAATCAGGATACACATGTCGCGGGTAATCAGGATACACATGTCGCGGGTAATCAGGATACACATGTAGCGGGTAATCAGGATACACATGTCGCGGGTAATCAGGATACACATGTAGCGGGTAATCAGGATACACATGTCGCGGGTAATCAGGATACACAAAAAAGTTTTTCTTGGAGTTTTGAGTATCATTTGTTTTCCACAGATTTCCAGAGTGCTTACAGGATTAGGATCTGTTTTAAGTGTGCATGCAGCGAGGGGGTAAGTCTTCTTTAGCTAAAGTTAAGTGTTGTTTAAAGGAGGTTTAAGCTAACAGTGTGTCATGTAAAAAGCAGAGATATGCAGACACTTGTCACGGAGCATTTGCAGAGTTTTGATGCATTTTTCAGTACTTGTTGTTGTTTAGATGCTTCTATTTTAAGTACCAGTGTCTAAAGGTGCAGTAAAATACTTTTATAACCACAATTGAATGAATGTGCCTTGAAATAAAGACTCGTATGCAAAGTTAGAGCCATATTTAAGTGATTATTTTTGCAAAGAAACGATAATCAGAAACCAGACAAAGGCTTTAAAGAGCACTGATGATAACTCACCAGCACACACTGCAGATACACAACTCATCGTTGACGTGTAAACAAGAGGAATCAAAGCGCTAATATCAGACGATGACTTTGATGTAATAAGAATCTGACAGGAAATGAAAAGGGGACGGGTAAGACGTTAACACGATGACCATAAGCTGATTCTCAGGCAGATTCTGACACATCGTGAAACACACACGCAGTCACACACACACACACACACACACACACACACACACACACACACACACACACACACACACACACACACACACACACACACACACACACACACACACACACACACACACACACACACTCAGACAGACGCCATTGCAAAAAGTGCCCTGTCATTTCTTTTTCTGCAATTTGTAATCTCTAATATACTTTCGTCTCTGGCGAAGGCGGAGCAGCGGGTTCAACCGAGGCATTTCTGAATTATGAGCCAAACGGTTTTAGATCTTGGCTCCGTTTCAGTCTCGCCTCGATGACCTCATCACGCAGTTTAAGTAATCACTGCACTGCATTTGAATAATGCAGCCGGGGGACGTGATGTTGCAAAGTATTGATCTTGTATTTTGTCGTTTGGGAACTTTCCTTCCAAGCTGTTTTTTGTTTTTCTTCACAGATGAAAATGTCCTGTGAGTTAATTACTCGACTCTGAAACACATCCTGTGTTCAAAGGTTGGAGCAGAGAACATAAAAAGAATCAGGCATGATCATCTATGTAAAACTTCACAGTGGCCCTTCATCTTCGACAGCAGCCAGCTCTACTTAGTAGCCACAAGAAAGTGTGGCTGACGCTGAGCAGCCCTCCTGTAATTCCTACTGATACCTGCATTAAAGTGGAAGCACACATCAAAAGAGGATTAAAATTAAAACTTAAAAACATCCAGTGTATGGTTCGCCTGCCGACGATAAGCTCTACGCGGAAACAAAAAGAAATCACCAGAATGGAAATGGGGTTTTTTCCCACAGCAGGTGCCGTACGTGACGTGGACAGCCGCAGAAATATCAAGTGGATACAGGAGAGAAGAAGTCTGTCTGGAGCAGTACGCTGATCAGTGTGGATGTGTTCTCCCCTTCTTGGGTCCACAGAGGGTCATTGTTGTTGTTCCTGAATACATGAATACAAATGCTCGGCTTGTCTTGAGGGTTTGTCTCTCCTCAGACCCTGCATGCATCAACGCTAGACTGTAAACATGCCCGGTCCTGCGTGTGAGCTTTGGAAACACGGAGGAGTTATGAAGGGGCGATGTGCTGCCACGCTGACACACAATTCAACCGCACAGCCATAATTAATACTCTTCTCCCCGAGCAGATGCAGGCAAGATGACCTGAGATGGAGAAACCACATGTGAGGAGGCAGCATGGACGCCAGGTATCACGTTTACTTTCATAAATATGGCAATCCCCCCTCAAATCATCCCCCCGTTTCTCCCCCACCTAGCAATTAAATCCAGTGAGAGGTTTCTCTCAGCTGCGTCCCGGTTCTTCAGAGGACTCGTAATAACTGAGGTCTGCAGCAGCCGTTCAGCCATTCATTTGATAAAGTGCTTTTCACCTTGCAGCTTTCATTACACACGCGCACACACACACACATGCACGCACACACACACACACATACCATGTATACATCACTTCAGGGGACATTACATTGACTTACATGCATTTCCTGGAGACTTATCCTGACCTTAACCACAACCAACACAAGGGTAACCATAACCCTTACCCTTACCCTTACCCTTACCCTTAACCCTTACCCTAACCAAGTCTTCACCCTAAAATTAACGATCCCCCTTATGGGGACCTCCAATTTGTCCCCATAAGGTAAGCGAGTCCCCACACGTGACTATGTAAACAGATGTAGGTCCCCACAAGTAATGCTAGACCACACACACACACGCGCACACACACACACACACACACACACACACACATTATTCTCTAATCAATTTTTTCAAGACACAAATGAAGGAGGGAGAGGCTTCTTCGTTCTTTCTTCTTCTTTCCCGAGTGAGATGGATCCCGTTGACTGAAATGTTCTTGGTTCATAACAGAGCATGTCTGCTAGCAACAGCTTAGCTGGTCCACTGAGGCGTCCGTCCGCACGTCTTTTGGGGTTTCTTTAAAGACGGTGAGTAAAGCAGTCGCTCAGAGAAAGAAGCAGAAGAAGATGTTTGTTGTGATGACCCCGCTTGACACTGTGAGGCTGCGAAAACATGCTGCTCCTGGGCGACACTTTCCGTATGAGAAGGCCTCGGAGAAAAGAGACAACCGGACGTTTCCATTTGTGCATTAAATTAAGGATATATTTAGTGTGTGGCTTTAACTCATTGCCTACAATGTTTTAACGATGAATAGCTTTGTCTTGAAAGGCGCAAACGGTGCCAACCTGAATGTTCTGCAATGTTTTTGAAATAAAATCACACAAATATCATATCTCGATATCTGGATTAAAGGGGTCTGCTCAGGTTCAGGTTCATGTGCACTTTCTCCCTCTCCCTCATTGACATGCACAACGCATAATAAGGCCTCTTTAAAGGTATCTTAATGCTCTTTAAAGGAAGGCACGGAGCGGATTAAATGCTATTTAAAGGTCCCGTGTCACGGCCATTTCTACTGATTATAATTCTATCGTTGAGGTCGACTAGAATAGATGTATATTGTTCAATGTTCCAAACTCACGTTGGTTTCTCACAGCGTCTCTGTACAGTCTGTGTGTTCACTCTCTGTCCTACACGGCTCGCGGACCCCACAGCAGTGTCCCGCTCACAGTGTCCCGCTCCTCGCAACATCCCGCCGAGTGTGTGTGTGTGTGTGTGTGTGTGTGTGTGTGTGTGTGTGTGTGTGTGTGTGTGTGTGTGTGTGTGTGTGTGTGTGTGTGTGTGTGTGTGTGTGTGTGTGTGTGTGTGTGTGTGTGTGTGTGTGTGTGCGCGTGTGTGTGAGGAAGTCCGCGGATTGGTCCAAACGTAACGGCTCCAAACGGACCAATCTGTGGAGCCGGTACGTTACGTCACTGAACCCAAGAAGTAAACAATGGAAAAAGAGAAATCCCCAGCGAGGCGTTCTGGGGCAGCAGACGGGTCTTCTCTGTGTTAGAGGTTACTCGCTACAGGGTGCACTTTGAGGGTGTGAGACTCTGCAGACCGTGACATGCAGAACAACCTTCAGAACAACAAGGGGACGGGTCAGAACCGGAAAAGCATGACATGGACCTTTAAGATGAAATTGTCAATATGAGGACAAACCACACAAAGACAAGGTTCCTCTTTCTACCTCGTATCTATCTCCAAATCAAAGATGTTTGGATTAAAGGGCTCCTATTCTGCTCATTTCCAGGTTCATATGCACTTTTAGAAACTCCCTCTCCCTCATGTACATGCACGACAACCTAAACAACACACAGAAGGAAAGGGAAAACCCCAAGGAGCAGAATAGGGTCTCTTTAAAGATATCGTAATGGTCTTTAAAGGAAGGCAGTGAGTGGATGAAAAGCTGAAATAGCAATAACGACTAACCACGCAAAGACAAGTAAACAAATTCCATACTCCAATAAGCATCAGCATATCACCGCACATGAGTTAGCAAATAATTGCCAGTCAGGGGAGGAGGTAGCTTATAATATGCATTGGGAATTTTAATCTTGGCTTTTAATAAGCTTTTGACCTTCTTGCGTCTGCAGCCTATAATTAGAACGTGTGCTGGGGCAGATTGACAGAATGCTGTGTCTTAGGGGAGGGTCAGCAGACCTTTAAATCATGCGGCGGCTGCTGCTGCACAGGAAATGTTTAATCTAACAAATTGGTTTCTGTTTCTTCTCCTTCTTCTTTCGTGCAGTCGGTATTCTGAATGTGGAGGTGATGTCATCGTCTCATCCTCTTAAGAGTGACTGTGCACCATATATTGTGAGGGGAGGCCAAGAGCATCAGGACCTAATGGTCTTTCCTCCTGCGGCCAAATCCAATTGTGCCCTTATCTTTTAAGTGTAACTGCCCCATTGAAGAGGATTGAGCTGTCTGGACGCCTCACACACAAGTAGCTTCCTCTTCCAACAACGTACATTCATCTATTTATCTAAATCTGTCTCTACTTTAAAGAGTCCTCTCCTGCTGATGTTCAGGTGTATATCAGTATGTAGTGTCTCTACTTTAAAGAGTCCTCTCCTGCTGATGTTCAGGTGTATATCAGTATGTAGTGTCTCTACTTTAAAGAGTCCTCTCCTGCTGATGTTCAGGTGTATATCAGTATGTAGTGTCTCTACTTTAAAGAGTCCTCTCCTGCTGATGTTCAGGTGTATATCAGTATGTAGTGTCTCTACTTTAAAGAGTCCTCTCTACTGTTCACTCACCTGCGTGTGTTTTTGCATACGTGTTATATATATATATATATATATATATGCTCAACTAAGTACACTGGAAAAAATGCGATGGGGATAATTAGATAAATTAAAACTTATTTTGAACCACATTTGACCTGAATTATGGAATTTTCAGACATTTTCTGTTTTCTGATGTTAGTTGGAGATAAAATGAGATGTTTTTAAGAGACTTTGACTTAAAAAGATGCCTCGTCTAAAAACAAGACTTCAGTTATTAAGTCTTATAAAAACTGTAACGATATATTCTGCATAGAAATTAGAAACATATACTTGGCAAGATTTTAAATGTTTGCAGTGAAAGTACATGTATCTTAGGTCCAATTTATAGTCACTTTATATTTTATATATTGAAGGTTTCAGCTTGTATCGTCAAAAGGATCCTCAGACTGTCCGTTATGTCTGATTGCATCATCGGGAATGCTTGGAATTTCGCTGCAGTGACAATTAAAGGAATCTAATCTAATATCTCATTGGACTTCTTGTAACACGTGAAACTGACAGAAACACGAAGCTCCCTAAATGTCAACTCTCTCTTCCTCTTCCTCTTCCTCTCCTGTTTGCATGTGTCAGGCTGCACTACATTTAGCACCCGGAGTTTATTTACTTTCCGTCCTTGCTGGAGTGTCCTTGCTAAATGAAGGCGAACAGAGGACATTCTCTCTGGAGTTGATGGATAACACGAGGATGTTTTTAAGTCTGCAGAACAAGAACATACATGTGTGCAAACAACCCACACAAAACCACCGCCTCTCACAGCGTTTGGGAATTGCCCTCATAGAATCGAGTAGAATCCTTTATTGACATTATAAATCCACAATGAGATGAGTAGGGCTATCAAAAATACAAAAACAGACGTACAACATTCAGGAGAAGACAACACACAAACAACAAGCATTCATACTTCAATTTGCAGATTAAGTTCAAGTGTTAAACGGGCATGAGCTCTTGAAGTATTACATGAACCACACAGGTTGATCTTAGGGAATGTACCTTCAAGGAGAATTGGAAAGACACAATGTTTTTGCTCAGATTTGGTATTAATAGCCCATTAAATGATTACTATATATAACTGGCTTAAACCTCTCTACTTTGGACCAATGGACACACAGACTGAAGGTTGTAAGCTGTATGGAAAATGTAACTCAAGATGGAAGTGTAGAGAACTGGTCACCTGTTGTAAGGTATTTGGCAAAGTGAATATATAAGCTTCTAATTGGACTCTATTTTTATATTTCTTATGCTTTGTTGATATTGTACTTTTTGATTATATAACCGTATGATATTGTATCATAGCATGTGAACATATAATATTCTATTTACATTGACTTTTTGCACTACTCTATGTTGGAGGAGCTCAGGTCAGAAGATTTGCATTGCCATGACGACACTGTAGCTTCGTGCGTATGACAATAAAACATTTGAACCTTGAATCTTTGAATTGTGTGAGACTCACTGTCAAGGAACTTGTTCTAATACATGATCATGTTCGCAGTAATCCACTCAGATCTTCCAGTACAGGAAGTAGAGGTGGAAGTAGTGGAGTACAAATACTTCGTTAAGTATATTTTTCTGGTATCAGACGACTTTTTATTTTGACTTCTTACATGTTGAATACAAATACCTGTACTTTCTACTTCTTTCATGTTGAACACAAATACCTGTACTTTCTACTTCTCACATGTTGAACACAAATACCTGTACTTTCTACTTCTTACATGTTGAACTCAAATACCTGTACTTTCTACTTCTTACATGTTGAACTCAAATACCTGTACTTTCTACTTCTTACATGTTGAACACAAATACCTGTACTTTCTACTTCTCACATTTTGAACTCAAATACCTGTACTTTCTACTTCTCACATGTTGAACTCAAATACCTGTACTTTCTACTTCTTACATGTTGAACTCAAATACCTGTACTTTCTACTTCTCACATGTTGAACTCAAATACCTGTACTTTCTACTTCTCACATGTTGAACTCAAATACCTGTACTTTCTACTTCTCACATGTTGAACTCAAATACCTGTACTTTCTACTTCTCACATGTTGAACTCAAATACCTGTACTTTCTACTTCTCACATGTTGAACACAAATACCTGTACTTTCTACTTCTTACATGTTGAACACAAATACCTGTACTTTCTACTTCTTACATGTTGAACCCAAATACCTGTACTTTCTACTTCTTACATGTTGAACTCAAATACCTTTTTACTGAAGTACACTTCAAAGCCCATACTTCTTACTTGAGTAAAGAAGTTTAGTCAGTACTTCTACTTAGAGTATTTTTAAACACGACTATCTGTACTTCTACTTGAGTAAAGGATTACTTGTGTCATCTCTGACAGGAAGTGGGTGCACGACACTAAAACAGGCCCTGCATGTGTTCCTGCAGTCATACAGGTGTCTGCCTCCGGAGAAGGTATTTCGGGTCCTTTTTCATAGTGGTATTTGCACCTTTGCTGTTTCAGTGTGTCGGTGTTGAGCGCTACACCGCCCCATGGATCAGTGCCTCTGTATGGATCCTTTAACATTCCAGGTACATCCACGCAGCTCCTTCCTGTCGCTCCCCTTGTTCGGCGCTGATTGACAAGCGTCCGCTTCTCTCAGGCGCGTAATCAATCTGCTAATTGGTGTCGGAGGGTCGGTTGCTGTTGAAGCGTCTCCCCGCTCTTTCTTTGGCTAATTTATCTTTGTCACCAGCAGCCAGACTTGCAAGGTACATTAGTTGGGAAAGTTCAGTCTATTTCAGAGGCTTCTCTCTCTCTCTCTTTCTCTCTCTCACACACACACACACACACACACACACACACACACACACACACACACACACACACACACACACACACACACACACACACACACACACACACACACACACACACACACACACACACACACACACACACACACACACACACACACACACACACACACACACACACACACACACACACACACACACACACACACACACACCTACTGTGCTTTGTTCATCTTCCCTTACTGCAATACATCACACAAAGGAGTGAGGGTAAATGTTAGCCTTGCACTGTTTCCATTGGTAACCGAGGTAGAGAAGGTCAGTCTCTATGTGCGGGATAATTGGTGACAACAATGTGCTTTATCATAATTCAGCACGACGCAAAAGGAAGCAGCTATAATGAGCTTTTTTGCGAAAAGTTGTTAAGATTCTTTCCGTTGCTCACGTACGAAGCAAGCCCTTGAAAACAACACTTCACATCTGATTGATTTACAGGCCGTTTCTCCCCAGGGTGCCAATCAGGCTCTGATTAGACACCAGCGACTCGTTGATGGCGGTTCAGACGGGATTGATTGCACGAAACCGCCCTCGCCCCAGATTCATCTCGGCAAAAGGACACCAAGAGTCACCAAGTTCGCATCTCTACCGGTTACAGATACGGTAGGGAAGAATGCTTTCAAACACGACATGTAACAGAAGGAAGGTTCCAGAAAACTAAATCAAATGTGAAACAGTCATATATTCAGAGCTGGGATTCATTGCCGGTCCATTTTATTCAGGAAAAATCCCGAATACATACAAGTCTGCTTAAAAAACACGTATTGTAAAGTATGATAAACTGTGTGTGTGTGTGTGTGTGTGTGTGTGTGTGTGTGTGTGTGTGTGTGTGTCACTGATTGAAATCGCATGAATTATGAGCTGTTTTCGTTCAGTTGTATGCATGTCTGACTGTGTGTGTGCTCGTGCTAATGCTAATGGGGATGCTAATAGGGAATAAAAGGGAAAGGCATGTGTATTGCTGCCATTTGCTCCCAGACCTGTGGATTAGGCCCCCAGTGCCCCCTATAGGCCCCCAAATCATCTGGTGATCCTCTCACACACTGATCCTTCACATTCATGAGGAAACAAACAAGACTGCTCTGTGAGAATCAAACCAAAGCCTCCTTTAGGTGTTAAAAAACAAAGAAAATATGATGTTTGAATGTCTTTTTATAGTGTCTTTACGGCTTGCGTTCTCCCTTCTCTCAGGAGTATATCGGTGCAGAAGAAGCAACCTCCTTTTTGTGTTACGAGCCAAGGACACACAAAGCTTTGAAATGTATTTTTCCTCCTTTTGTTGTTTTAAAAACACGACGCTTTAATGTCCTTAATGTCCGGCAGTGGCTCAGTCAGTAGGGGCTTGGACTGTGAGCCGTAGGGTCACCGGTTCAAGTCCTCGACCAGACCTAAATATGGAGTGTGGACTGCTACTTGGAGAGGTCCCAGTTCACCTCCTGGGCCCTGCCGTAGACTCCTGGTGCTAGACTCCTGGTACTAGACTCCTAGTTCTAGCCTCATGGTGCGACTCCTGGTACTAGACTCCTAGTTCTAGAGTCCTGGTGCTAGACTCCTAGTGCTAGACTCCTGGTGCTAGACTCCTGGTACTAGACTCCTAGTATTACACTCCTGGTTCTAGACTCCTGGTGCTAAACTCCTGGTACTAGACTCCTAGTACTAGACTCCTGGTGCTAGACTCCTAGTATTACACTCCTGGTTCTAGACTCCTGGTGCTAGACTCCTAGTATTACACTCCTGGTTCTAGACTCCTAGTTCTAGACTCCTGGTACTAGACTCCTGGTACTAGACTCCTAGTGCTAGACTCCTAGTACTAGACTCCTGGTACTAGACTCCTGGTGCTAGACTCCTAGTTCTAGTGTCCTAGTTCTAGACTCCTAATACTAGACTCCTGGGGCTAGACTCCTAGTTCTAGACTCCTGGGGCTAGACTCCTAGTTCTAGACTCCTAGTTCTAGACTCCTGGTACTAGACTCCTAGTTCTAGACTCCTGGGGCTAGACTCCTAGTTCTAGACTCCTGGTACTAGACTCCTAGTTCTAGACTCCTGGTGCTAGACTCCTGGTGCTAGCCTCCTGGTGCTAGACTCCTAGTGCTAGACTCCTAGTTCTAGACTCCTAGTTCTAGACTCCTGGTGCTAGACTCCTGGTGCTAGACTCCTAGTACTAGACTCCTGGTTCTAGACTCCTGGTGCTAGACTCCTAGAGCTAGACTCCTAGTTCTAGACTCCTGGTGCTAGACTCCTAGTATTACACTCCTGGTGCTAGCCTCCTGGTGCTAGACTCCTGGTACTAGCCTCCTAGTGCTAGACTCCTAGTGCTAGACTCCTGGTGCTAGACTCCTGGTGCTAGACTCCTAGTGCTAGACTCCTGGTACTAGACTCCTGGTGCTAGACTCCTAGTGCTAGCCTCCTGGTACTAGACTCCTAGTACTAGCCTCCTAGTGCTAGACTCCTGGTGCTAGACTCCTGGTGCTAGACTACTGGTGCTAGACTCCTAGTACTAGACTCCTGGTACTAGTCTCCTGGTACTAGTCTCCTGGTACTAGACTCCTGGTACTAGACACCTAGTACTAGACTCCTGGTGCTAGACTCCTGGTACTAGACTCCTAGTACTAGACTCCTGGTGCTAGACTCCTAGTACTAGACTCCTGGTACTAGTCTCCTGGTACTAGTCTGCTGGTACTAGACTCCTGGTACTAGACTCCTGGTACTAGTCTCCTGGTACTAGACTCCTAGTACTAGACACCTAGTACTAGACTCCTGGTGCTAGACTCCTGGTGCTAGACTCATAGTACTAGACTCCTGGTACTAGACTCCTGGTGCTAGACTCCTGGTGCTAGACTCATAGTGCTAGACTCCTGGTACTAGACTCCTGGTGCTAGACTCCTGGTGCTAGACTCCTAGTACTAGACTCCTAGTGCTAGACTCCTAGTGCTAGACTCCTAGACTCCTGGTGCTAGACTCCTGGTGCTAGACTCCTAGACTCCTAGTGCTAGACTCCTAGTGCTAGACTCCTAGTGCTAGACTCCTAGTGCTAGACTCCTAGTACTAGACTGCTGGTGCTAGACTCCTGGTGCTAGACTCCTAGTACTAGACTCCTAGTGCTAGACTCCTAGTGCTAGACTCCTAGACTCCTGGTTCTAGACTCCTGGTGCTAGACTCCTAGACTCCTGGTGCTAGACTCCTGGTGCTAGACTCCTGGTGCTAGACTCCTAGTACTAGACTCCTAGTGCTAGACTCCTAGTGCTAGACTCCTAGACTCCTGGTGCTAGACTCCTAGACTCCTGGTGTTAGACTCCTGGTTCTAGACTCCTGGTGCTAGACTCCTAGACTCCTGGTGTTAGACTCCTGGTTCTAGACTCCTAGACTCCTGGTGCTAGACTCCTGGTACTAGACTCCTGGTGCTAGACTCCTAGACTCCTGGTGCTAGACTCCTAGACTCCTGGTACTAGACTCCTGGTGCTAGACTCCTAGACTCCTGGTGCTAGACTCATAGTGCTAGACTCCTGGTGCTAGACTCCTGGTGCTAGACTCCTAGACTCCTGGTGCTAGACTCCTAGACTCCTGGTACTAGACTCCTGGTGCTAGACTCCTAGACTCCTGGTGCTAGACTCATAGTGCTAGACTCCTGGTGCTAGACTCCTGGTACTAGACTCCTGGTGCTAGACTCCTGTGTGTGCAGTGTGCTCTGCATGTGTGACCATTACAGAGGGTTTCATCCCTCCATATTCTATCTATCTTTTCTTGGTGTCTTTACTCTTTGCTTCCCCGCAGGAGAAGCGACCTCTTATTGGTATTATAAACTAAGAACATATGATGCTTTAATATCATTCTCTAGTGTCTTTACTGCTTCCTTTCGGTGTCTGCACGACTTGCTTTGTCTCTTTTGTCAGTAATATATTGGAGAAGAAGAAGTAACCTCCTTTTGTTATTACAAACCAAGGACACACAAAGCTTTTGAATGTATTTTTCCTCATTGTGTCTGCACTGCCTGCTTTTCCCTTCTCTCAGTGATATATAGGTGCAGACGCGAGGTGAGGCGCTCTTATAGCAGGGCATTATGTCCCTCAGCGGGGGAGACGTCTACTCCATCGCTGCCAGCTTCCACGTCTAGAAATGGCGGCTGCACACTGATCATACCCTCATTACAGTTGTTCACTTTCTCCTTTTTCACTCTTATTTTTTCTCCTGCGATGCACTCACTGCTCTTTAAGTGCTTTAAGCTCCGCGGCAGTCTCCACTCTGAGCTGTTAACAACCACCTTTTCAACAGTCACGAGATGATTTTATGCAAACTTCTCCAACAGAGATCGATCCAGCTCCATTACCTCCGTTTCATTCACTCACTATACTTTTGATACGAGTGCCTTAAATGTCTTTTCAATGGAAAATAAGGCTCTTAACATAGCTTAGGGATCAGAGCGGCGCTGACCTCACGTTATTATTATTCACCGATGGCGTGTGAAAGTAGCATTTCTTTTTTGCTCTCATCTCTTTTAGGGAGAAAGACAATTCGATAAAGACGCCTTTTAGTCATTCAGAGCCACAGATGATCTCTTATGTCCCAGGAAATTCACATTCTGGAGATTATCTTTATTAAATATAACACCCAGACTGTAAATTGTCCTTTTTCTTACATGAATATGTCTGAATAATCGGATGAAAGATGACTACATTTAGGTTTCAAGGCTTCTTCAAGGTACAATCTATTACAAATAAGGCTATAATAAAAATCTACCCTCCAATTTCAGAATAAAAGCTCGGTTATATGAATGAAAATGGATTTGAAGAGGGCTTCTTGGAGGACCTCAAAGGACTCGAACAACCAATGGAAAGAGGCCTCGTCACATTGCACGTTGTTTCAACTCTGACAGGAATACAAATCAGCTGTTCCTCCTTTTACGCACGTCTTTAATTGTCCTCAAGACTTTTGGATATTCGTTGCCTTCTACGGATGAATACAAACGCTATTATCTGAGCATATCCAGACCCTCCTTTAACTCCAAGAGTTATTTGGACAGTAGGCCGTCTCGTCTGTATTCGAAGGCAGTAAATTCAACACATTTTTGAGCGCCGAGCTGCAGTCTTTTCGGCATTTCACTCCACTATGTAGAGAGTGGGTGAGCTTTTACACACCGATCTGTCAGCTTTCAGGGAGAGGCGCATGTGGCGAAGTCTCACATCGCCCCGACCTTCCCAAAAGCTCTGTGGCACAAACCGGCCTCTGATAGTTTGGTGAGATTATAGAGGAACAGAAGAGGGTCTGACGCTGAAGCTTCAAAAGAGGCAACACACCCACATGGAAAAATATCCGAAAATATCCGAAAATATGACCGTAATGTAGCCGAAGGAGAAGTTACTCGAGAAACAAAAGAAGACCCGAGTCGGGAAAACACCTTTTCTGCAGCATAAACATCAATTTAAGCAGCGCTAAACAATAATCAATCCGTGCTACTATTAAATAATAAAAGCCCTGAGCGAAGGTAATCTCTGTGAGATTGGCTGAACTGCAAGGTGTAACCATCGAGTCCGTTTCCTGTGCTTTTGATCTGCAAACAGACCGAGTACGAAGTGACATTATGGTCGTGCACCTGCTCACTCTGTGATCCCTCACCTGTGATCTAAGCCTTCTATAAAGCCCTCTGCAGAAGCACGTAGACTCCACCTCCTGACGTCTCAGCCGTGCTCCCAGGCAGTAAAGATAAAGGATGAGGAGTTCCCCACCTGCAGACAGGAAGTGGGGAGAAGTCCCTCTGCGAGACACACACAGGCCGGATTGTTCCTCCTCCTTTTATTTAGAAACCAACAAACTCTGACCTCCTCTGCGAGTATGATGATGGTAGCTGGATATTTGGAGGCGGAAGTGGGAAGTAGTGGAGTACAAGTACTTCGTTACTATACTTAAGTACATTTTTCTGGTATCAGTACACTACTTTCTACATGTTGAACACAAATACCTGTACTTTCTACTTCTCACATGTTGAACTCAAATACCTGTACTTTCTACTTCTTACATGTTGAACTCAAATACCTGTACTTTCTACTTCTTACATGTTGAACTCAAATACCTGTACTTTCTACTTCTTACATGTTGAACTCAAATACCTGTACTTTCTACTTCTCTCATGTTGAACACAAATACCTGTACTTTCTACTTCTTACATGTTGAACTCAAATACCTGTACTTTCTACTTCTTACATGTTGAACTCAAATACCTGTACTTTCTACTTCTTACATGTTGAACACAAATACCTGTACTTTCTACTTCTCTCATGTTGAACTCAAATACCTGTACTTTCTACTTCTTACATGTTGAACTCAAATACCTGTACTTTCTACTTCTTACATGTTGAACACAAATACCTGACTTTCTACTTCTTACATGTTGAACTCAAATACCTGTACTTTCTACTTCTCACATGTTGAACACAAATACCTGACTTTCTACTTCTCACATGTTGAACACAAATACCTGTACTTTCTACTTCTCACATGTTGAACTCAAATACCTGTACTTTCTAATTCTTACATGTTGAACACAAATACCTGACTTTCTACTTCTTACATGTTGAACTCAAATACCTGTACTTTCTACTTCTTACATGTAGAACTCAAATACCTGTACTTTCTACTTCTTACATGTTGAACTCAAATACCTGTACTTTCTACTTCTTACATGTTGAACTCAAATACCTGTACTTTCTACTTCTCACATGTTGAACTCAAATACCTGTACTTTCTACTTCTCACATGTTGAACTCAAATACCTGTACTTTCTACTTCTTACATGTTGAACTCAAATACATGTACTTTCTACTTCTCACATGTAGAACTCAAATACCTGTACTTTCTACTTCTTACATGTTGAACTCAAATACCTGTACTTTCTACTTCTTACATGTTGAACTCAAATACCTGTACTTTCTACTTCTCACATGTTGAACTCAAATACCTGTACTTTCTACTTCTTACATGTTGAACTCAAATACCTGTACTTTCTACTTCTTACATGTTGAACTCAAATACCTGTACTTTCTACTTCTTACATGTTGAACTCAAATACCTGTACTTTCTACTTCTTACATGTTGAACTCAAATACCTGTACTTTCTACTTCTTACATGTTGAACTCAAATACCTGTACTTTCTACTTCTTACATGTTGAACTCAAATACCTGTACTTTCTACTTCTCACATGGTGAACTCAAATACCTGTACTTTCTACTTCTTACATGTTGAACTCAAATACCTGTACTTTCTACTTCTTACATGTTGAACCCAAATACCTGTACTTTCTACTTCTCACATGTTGAACTCAAATACCTGTACTTTCTACTTCTTACATGTTGAACTCAAATACCTGTACTTTCTACTTCTTACATGTTGAACACAAATACCTGTACTTTCTACTTCTTACATGTTGAACTCAAATACCTGTACTTTCTACTTCTCTCATTCTCCAAACAGCTGGTTCCTTTAGTCTGAATGTGTGTTGGTGCGTGATCATTATTCTTTAGAGTCACTGCGTGCCTATTGGTTGGAACACGATCCGTGTATCCATCACTTCCTGGTCTTCTCTAAAGAAGAGGGACCAATGGAAACGTTGTCATGTTGCCGTTGTTCAGCATGGAAACATTCATTAGCTAACAATGACATTATTGTTCTATTAATATAAAGGGAGGTCAGGTACTCTTTAAAGCAGCTGCTAGTGATGGGTACTTTTTACTGAAGTACACTTCAAACCCATACTTCTTACTTGAGTAAAGAAGTTTAGTCAGTACATCAGTATTTTTAAGTATCTGTACTTCTACTTGAGGAAAGGATGTGTGTACTTTTGCCATCTCTCTCTTTACAAACCAACATACAGGACGAGCATAACGTCTGACCTCCTCTGAGAGTAATACGATGTGATGATTTTGTTTTGATTCTTTCCGTTAACTGTCAAGTAGGAACTAAGTATTTTTTTGTAGGTTTTTGTGTTTCTCTTATTTTTCTACAATGCCGTTATGATCGGCTGTGAATAAGAACATATGAAGGACGGACCACCTATTTCTTTTTTCCTAATATAAGATTATTTTCTTCTCCCTGCTCCCTTTTGGGGTACGGTGTGTTTATAGAGGCATGTTTTGTAAATAATTGTTGCACATTAAGTTGTGCATACCGTGAACAGAACAAATAAAAATGAAATGTGTGGGACGTGTTCCGACGTGCCCCCATACATCCCACCTTAAACAATGTTCCAGCTTCTTGTTTGCAGAGCAGAAATGTATTAGTTCTCCAGGGTTTTATTTGCAGTGGCAGGACGGGATTAGTCCCGGCTTACCGAGCTGTACACAGACGAGCAGGAGAAGGAGTCTTTGGACTGTGTGAACCCTGGTGGAGCGTGAAAGAATGTGACCGGCTGCCATTTAAATACACGCGAAGGAAAAACAAGGGGGAACGATGACAAACTGAGAGCTGTAGAAAATCAATATAGAAACAACCAATATGTGACGTGTAAATGAGCTGCTTCTCCTTTGTTTACTTCCAGAACAACGTGACATCACTACGATAACTATATCAACACGTTGCATGTGATAGGCTAAAGGGGCGGGACATCACTATGTGGTTAACCAATCACAACAGAGCCGACCAGCTAACCAATTAGAGCAGAGTGGGCTCTGCTTTCAGACGGAGGGTGAAAAGAGGTGCTGCAGTACAGGGAGTACATATGAATACACTTGAACATCAGCAGGAGAGAACTCTTTAAAGTAGAGACACTACATACTGATATACACCTGAACATCAGCAGGAGAGAACTCTTTAAAGTAGAGACACTACATACTGATATACACCTGAACATCAGCAGGAGAGGACTCTTTAAAGTAGAGACACTACATACTGATATACACCTGAACATCAGCAGGAGAGAACTCTTTAAAGTAGAGACACTACATACTGATATACACCTGAACATCAGCAGGAGAGGACTCTTTAAAGTAGAGACACTACATACTGATATACACCTGAACATCAGCAGGAGAGGACTCTTTAAAGTAGAGATACTACATACTGATATACACCTGAACATCAGCAGGAGAGGACTCTTTAAAGTAGAGACACTACATACTGATATACACCTGAACATCAGCAGGAGAGGACTCTTTAAAGTAGGGACACTACATACTGATATACACCTGAACATCAGCAGGAGAGGACTCTTTAAAGTAGAGACACTACATACTGATATACACCTGAACATCAGCAGGAGAGGACTCTTTAAAGTAGAGACACTACATACTGACATACACCTGAACATCAGCAGGAGAGGACTCTTTAAAGTAGAGACACTACATACTGATATACACCTGAGCATCAGCTGGAGAGGACTCTTTAAAGTAGAGACACTACATACTGATATACACCTGAGCATCAGCAGGAGAGAACTCTTTAAAGTAGAGACACTACATACTGATATACACCTGAACATCAGCAGGAGAGGACTCTTTAAAGTAGAGACACTACATAATGATATACACCTGAACATCAGCAGGAGAGGACTCTTTAAAGTAGAGAGTAACAGGAGTTAATGAGGTGACTGCCTGTGTCAACAATAATGGAAGACAGTCTAGTTGGAGATGTGTAAGAGAGCCACTGTGTTGATGGGAAATGTGAGTCTGATTATCACCCAGAATGCACTGCGTCTCTCGCTCGATGACCCCTTCCTCCACTGACTCTGAAAAACACCTCGAGACGTCTTCATTCATGTTTTTTTAACAAGCAGAAACTCCCTGAGAAACTTCAAATGCTTCAAATCCCCTTTATGGCGGCAGCTTCATAAAAAAACCGCTGGGCTCTCATTCCTATGTTTATGATTTGTTTAGCCTGAGTGGCGGCTTCTGTTTGGGATCCCTGGGACAAAATGTGGGTAATGGCTATTGACCTGCATTAAAAAACGCCTTTGATGTGTAATCAGTAACAGGTTAAAGGGGACAGACAAACATGGAGGCATGGATGAATGGGTTTCGCAAGTGTTTCAAGATATTATGTTTTTTTGTTGAAGATCAGGCAGTATTTTAACACACACACATTTTAGCCTTTACAGACCATTTACATGCACAGAAACTTTTATAAGACACTGCAGGAAAGCATAATAGGGCCTCTTAAATCAGCTGGATCAATAAATCAACACACTATGCAAAGCCTCCTCTCATCCCTATCCCGTATTCCCCACGTCTCGCATCGATTATTATGCAGACCACAGACACTAAACTAATCGCCGTGAAGCGCCATCAAACATCCAGACGACAGCCAAGTGTCGCTTTTGTTTAGCTTCCTTGTTCCTTCCAGGCGATAACTTTGATCCATTTCCTGGATTAGTGAATGGGATCTGTGGAAAATGATTGCTATCAATTTTGATCCGAGCTCTTCCTGTTTTGTGATAAACTTGTAATCGGGTGGAATCCAAGGTGGAAAATGTGGCACAGGAAATGCTGAAAATGTACACATATGCCTGCCGTCTGTATTTTACAAACCACCCGTGGAAATAACAAACATATACGTGTCAGTTCGGTGACAGGCGTTGTTTTGCAGATATCATTAAGGCAGATGAGAAAGAGGAACGCCTACGCAGCGTTTCGACCAATCAGAAGTGACTATCACACGCTCAGGTGGTTAGTGTGGTTGCATTGGTGGTGTGATTAAGCTTTACCTCCATTTCTTTATAGCCAGGGGGTGAAAACTCAAAGCACTCATTACTAAGATACAATCAGTGTCCTTACTTTAATGAAAGCAAAGGGCTGCAGAGATCATGTTGGAGCACATATCTTGTTGCTAAGAATTATATTTAGCTGATTCTCTGATCAAGTCGGTGCATCAGACTGTTTTACAAGCCATTCAGTGTGATCGAAATGCGGATCTGTCGCCGTGGTGACACGTGTTTCTGACTGCTTCAGAAACAGTAACCTGGAATCCAACACATCACAAGTCACTTGTTAGACGCTTTCATCCAAAGCGACTCACGTACTCAACACTGAGGGCGATCCCCACAGGAGCACTTTGGGGAGAAGTGTCTCACAACGACATAATAATAATAATAATAATTCCTTACATTTATTATAGCGCTTTTACATATACACACATTACACATATATCATACATGCAATGGTCAGAAACTGTGGACATGCTGACTGCAGTGGGGTTTGAACCTGTGCCCCCCTGATCCCAACACCTACGGTTAACCCACTGCACCACACACCCCCAATACAATTAATGATATGCCACCGTTTCGCTTGTTGTTAAGGGGTAGTTCTGTACACAACCTGTGGAACCAATAGTGCTTTCTGTGGCGCTGACGGGAGATATTTAAGTATGAGAAATAAACCGTGTTTCAAACTTGGAGAAAGACGTTGGAAGGAATGTGCATTTACCAGACAAAGAGGGAACAAATGATATCCAGAGTCTGACTCGTGCCAAAGACAAGACATCCGGATATCTTGGTCTTTCTTCCATCTTTCTCTGGTGACTACTTTGACTTAAAAAATCAATCAGGAAAACTACATTTCAGGGTTAAAAACAAATAACAATCTGCATGCACATTCTACCGATTGTACAGAACATGAGAAGCGCTTATTCCGTTTCTTGCAAGGTGTAAGAAGAGAAGATCTGAATCATTTTAATATCTCTGGGAGACGATTAGCTTAGCTTAGCACAAAGAGTGAAAGCAGGGAACCAGAAGAGGTAACTGTTATGTCTTTCCTGGGTTTTAGGACTATTGCTTTGCCCCAAGACTTCCTCGTGTCTACATTGGATGCCTGGTGATCTCAGAGTGACGTAGGGATGTAGCGATGCCAAAAACTCACGGTATGATAATATCGCGATAAAAAGCCCACGGTACGGTATTTATCGCGATATTGAAAAATAAAGGAAAAAAATGTGAATTTTTTTGTAATTTTTTTTTTTAACTTGAATTTTTTTTCTTTATTCAATAATAAATGAGCATGTCCACATTTCCAGGTAGAAGCTGGGATGTTTGGGCGTTTGCAAACTCTCTCGCTTGGTACTGATGTTGCTGGGACAGAGAGATATGCTTTGGCCATGGGTGACAGCAGTGGGTCAAACTGTGCATTGTTGCCAAGAAGGTGAGGCTTATTGACAGGGCGAGATATAAACTGTTGGTACTTGTCCATGTCTCTAGGTGTGTGCATGTAGCCCTGTAAATGATCTCAATGGGACCAGCTGGTTGAATAAAGCATTTATTTACCGCGATATTCGATATATCGTTACATCCCCAGAGTGACGATAAGGAGCATAAACAGAGCCAGACAACTTGTTTTATGCTAAACTATAGCGAACCCCCTTGGATTGAAATGTATTCAACAGCCTAAAGGTACCACTTCTTCACGGCGTGTCCTCAGAAACTGTGTGTACAGTTCTGTCTGAGAGTCAACAGCCACGTGTCAATGAGTGCGAGCCCTTCCCTACTCCGCTTGCAAAAGATTGCGATGGCCAGCGCTGACTCACCTGCGGAGTAAATATCACAGAAACCAGCCCCCCGCTCTCCACTCACTCACCTCCTTCCCCACCCACTGAGTTCACCCTGCACTGCAGTTCAAAGTGGCTTTGCCTGTCTAGCCTTGGCGTTTAATGTTTAAGTATTGGGAGCGGCTGGAGAGTGCAAATAAAATGTCTTTACAGACTCCGGGGCACGCTGAGGGCTGTGATTCCAGATACTGTATTGTGAAATGTCCCATTGTGCTCCACGGAGGAGCCCGGGGCACCTGAATCTGTTCAGCTGACTCCAGAATGCTCGATGCGTGCGGCTTAGATAAACCACTTAGAGGAAATATTATTCAAACTTTCTTATGCTGACAAAAGAGTACACATGTTCCCGGGACAGAAGGCAGTGTGTCCGCGAGATTAAGTGTTTGTCAGAGCGGGAGAAAGGCTTGAATGCAGACCCCACCTGCGAGAGAAAATACGGCTTTCTGTGGAGCAGGAAACTCTCAGGAAAACAACACAGAAAGCCTGACACTACTTATATGTTTGTGCGTGATTATTCTGTAGTTCTAATCCGTCTAACAATGTTACAAAACATTCAGACAGGAGGAGGCTTTAAAGCAGTAATTGGGGGACTTACACTTACACTCAAGCACTTCTAGTTGCTTCTCGCTCATGCTTGACAGAAACTGTGGCACAAGAAATCAAACAAGGGTGTGGATTCGGTCTGATCTGAAGCGTATCTCTCAACCCTACGTCGGGCTGAAGAGGGAGCTGTTTGAAGGAAGCGTGTGCAGATAAAGACGTCTCGCGGTGGATGAAAGGTCATGTTGTGTTTTTGTACAGGTTTGTGACAAAGAAGGAAAACTGATGAGTCATTGTCACGCCTCACGCGGGATTAGCCATCACATGCAACGGGCTGCTTAATATGAATTGTGTAATGCCCCCAATCCCTGCAGAATTATTTCATTGAATCAGCCTTTGTTTTGCTGTGTCACCGTCATATTGCAAAGTCAATGGGAATGTAACCGTAGCAGAAAGTCACACGGCAAAGAGCTCTTTGATAGCTGGCAGTGCGACGTCTTACCCGTCCGTACATGGTGTCGTTTCAGAACAGGGTCAATCAGAAGGATGTAGACTCCTCGATGTCCCGCTGAATCAGTCTGCAGTGATTTCCATCCACCGAACTCCACCCATAGCGCTGCAGGAGGCCCAACCCAAACAGTGAAGTGTAATGTTTCCTCTGTTGGACGAACTCGAGTTCAGATGCGGTCCGTCGCGCCAGCACACCTCGCTCTCTGGCTGCATTATTCATCGCGTGTGTGCATTATTCATGTCTCCTGGTTCGTTTATTCAAGGCTGTGTAATCACAATAACTGCTTTTATCATCCCGTCCTTTTCTGGGACGCCTCACCTCTTCCTGTCCGCGTGGTTCTGATGGGTTTGTGTGGCGTGCCAGGTGTTATCTCAGACTCTGACCCGAGGCCACACAGCGCCTCCGGGGTCCCTCAGGGAACCGCACGCGCCCTCAGACCGGTGTTTGAACAGCACCTCTGCTGCAGAGCGACGGTCCAGGGAAGACGTCTTCATGACAGGTAGCAGAAGACTGAGGGAATCCAGAGAGCTCTGCTTCTGCCACGTGCACAAGCCCAAGTCTTCAGCCAGGACCTGATGTTCGCGGGCTCACCGAGCGGCAGGTGGTCTCACCTGGCACAGGCCGAACCAGCAGACTGGAGGTCAGCCAGAGAGCTTTAATGAGACTGAAGCCGCACCAAAGGCTGGCAGCTCTGTCCTCGCGGCCTGCAGAGCACCCGAGCCACACTGTCAGCGGGATGAGAGCGGAAGGTGCTCCTCTTCCTGTAATCACTCCGACAGGAACACGGGTTGCTGTCACACACATCCTCTGCCTTCAAGACACATCTCACCTCTCTGCTTTCGCCTGAACTAAAGTGTGTTTCAGTTTCAATCATCAATACTGACCAACTTGGGAATCGGCTCCAATCACAGGAATATAAGAGTGTGTGTGTGTGTGTGTGTGTGTGTGTGTGTGTGTGTGTGTGTGTGTGTGGCTTGCTGATTGAAACAATATCTAATATCAAAAACCCCTCTGCTGTGAGCACCAGAGGAAGTCACACACACACACACACACACACACACACACACACACACACACACACACACACACACACACACACACACACACACACACACACACACACACACACACACACACACACACACACACACACACACACACACACACACACACACACACACACACACACACACACACACACACACACACACACACAGTGAATACAGTGGTTGCGGCTTAATCTGCGCGAGAGGTGGACTTTGGAAGGAGTCATGTGGAGCAGAGCCTGTGCGCGATCACTGGCCCATAACAAATGCATGCAGGACATGGCAGGCTCTCAATCTGGAGCAGGCCACCATGCGTCCTCTCCTGCTTCCTCCGTGCTGCCTTTCCCAACCTTCGTCCTGAAGAAGTCTGCTTCAGGATGGGAGTCAGAGATATAGTGTCATGATGTGGATTAAAAAAAGATATTAAGGAGATATTAAGATCATAGCAAGCAGCCCAACATGGCGCTGCACAGATATCAGTGCAGGTTTATTTTCGAGTGTATTAAGAAAATAGAAGCGTGGAAAGAGAAAGCGAAACCTTGGTTCGATGGGATGTGTTAGACTTTAAAGACCAAATGGTCCAACACGTCTCCAAAGTCATCTCCATGCGGATATCCACGATGTTCTTAACATGATTCTCCAGATAAGAAGTCGAACACTCTCCTTTAGCACTTTGTACAGTAGCTAAACTGTTAATTGTGTTTATTTATTCATCTGGTGGATACGAGGTCACGGCAACATCCTCCAGCAGGAGTGCGCAGTGCGCGTCCACGAGTAGTTCTATTCTCCATGTGCATTCTGTGCGGAAAGTTATCCCAGACGCAGTTCAACACACACGCACGCACACACACACACACACACAAATCACTTCACCTAACTGCTTCAGATTGGATTCAGCTCCTGTCTGTCCTTCTCTGTGAAACCTTGGAAAATGGGAGGGTGAAAAAAAGAGGGTTTTATAATTGATGTTTTCCCATGGAGTAGCCCCTCCTCCCCGAAACACAGGCTCACCCTCAGGTGGAAGAAATCTTTTAAGGTTTTTTTGTGGGATAACATCAGGAGGGTTTGTCTAGGCGAGCCAATCAAATCCCTCCCCTGCTATAGATCGGTGCTATAATACAAAGCAGTAAAAGCGGTTGCCTCACACAGCCGGCTGCAGCTCGACCAGAGATCCCGTGGCTTTTAATTCCCTCACTACTTTTTTTTTTTCCTCCTTCGATGTGCCCCGTTATTACCATTTGTCGTTCATTTCCGCACCTGCCACAGTAGAGACCGGGCGAAAGGCGAAGTAGAGGAAGAGACAAGGACATTTCGAGAGGCAGACGGTTAGAGAGATACAGCGCGTGAGATCTTTAAAAAAAAGAAAAGAAAAAGAAAAAGGACACAAAATGCTGCTGTGGACCAGACTCGTATTGGTCGGTCTCATCTGCTTGTCCTTGGCTTCCTCTGGGATGGGATGTGGACCGGGCAGGGGGTATGGAAGGAGAAGGCACCCGAAGAAACTGACACCTCTTGCCTACAAGCAGTTCATCCCCAACGTGGCGGAGAAGACCCTCGGGGCAAGCGGAAGATACGAAGGCAAGATCACCAGAAACTCCGAGCGATTTAAAGAACTGACTCCCAATTATAACACAGACATCATATTCAAGGATGAGGAGAACACGGGCGCGGACCGGCTCATGACTCAGGTAAGGAGACAGTAATATGTGGTTCCCTTGCTCTCCACCATCACTGCGCACTGCCACAGCCTCCCTGTCAGACCTTAAGTGGAGTGAACTCTTCACACCGAGCCTTTTCACTTCCCTGTAAAAGCTTTATATGCGGGGACTTTGCAGAAAGGGTTGCAGGCAGCTGGATGTAGAAATCCAGCTGGAGGAGAAGTGATGTGCACGCGGACAGTCAGGACACTCGGCCTTCATGATTGTGACAGTGTATTTAAAATATTAATGTGCCACTCTCCTCATATCTATATGTGTATCTTTGTGAGGCTTTATTTCTTATTTCCCGCCGCGCGCACTCCTACATGTCAGTCAGGGAACGCATGTATGTGTCGGTCATTTAAATTCTTTATTCTAAGAGCTGGTGGATGCGCACCGCTTCAGACAGCCGGGGTTATTCAAGCATGGCGTGGCTCATACAGACATGTCCTCGCGCAGGCTGCTGTAATGTAGCCTTTCGCGTGGTGTGCAGCAGTGCATGGAGCAGTGACATGTCTTGAGAGGGTTCAGGACTTCACATGGTGGGACTCAGCTGGGGCGATGGACCCTCATTGATGATGACATCTTTATTGTAATGCTGTTATCAGTGCAGACATAAGACGGGCTCGCAGGGCGATGGAGATGTCTTTCTGCTGCAGGAGGGGAAGCCGCGTCTCTCCGGCATGAGCCTGACTTTTAGCACTCAGATGCCGGTGAATTATTAAAGGCGCGTGGGTGATATTGGCTCAGTAATAATAAAATGCCGGTGGTGGTGATGAAGCCATGCGCGCTCCGAAGTCCCTGAACCCGTGCCTCGCGCCATGCATGAGCACGATGAAATATTCACTGTGCGTGCGGTCTGTCTCCCCCCCCCCCCCCCACCTACATCTCTTCTGACACAAACCTAGAGCTGCTCATACGGGACATTAAAGGGGGATGCGATGCCCAACCTGGGGCTTCAGGGTAATCCAGCAGGAAAGATGGATAGTGTAGTTAATGCATGTCTGGGATGTTGAGTAACATGTGGATGCAAGGCTTTTAATCTGAGCCGAACACACCACCTGCTGTATAAACAGCTGTGTTTACAGGTCTGTGAGGGATAATGCAAACGAGGTGGGAGTCTGTCGGAGAAAGGTGATTATTTAGAGCTGAAGTTTGGATATTTAGGAGCTTTTGGCGGCTGGTTTTTTGGTGAACAGATTCGCTTATTTGTTAGTTTTGGTTAATCGTCCACTTTGCACTCCGTTCACAGAAAGCACAACAACAGGCGCTAATGTGACGTGTGCATAACAGGGGCTTTTTGAGGCTCCCCTCACTGATCTTGGAGATGCAATTTGAACTTATGACCTTTGGGCAGCGGGGGGCCAGAGTAACCTAAAACAGGTGAAAGTCTTCTAATCGTGCATGACATTGTAAATCCAGCAAATTAGGCTTTGCACGTCCAGAAGAGCGGCATGGCTGTGCGGGAGGCGGCTCTGCCAGCGGCATAAGCATTATCACATGGGGAGTTACGCTGTGCCACGGCTTTACGCATGCACCTCTTGCGGTTTTACGCACAGAATTTTACGCATGAAAATAGTAGACTTTCCTTGTTATCTTTGGTTCTAGAAAATAGATGTCGTAGTGTTACATGAAACGTGTAAGATGATTAGTTAACTTCACTGAGGTCCAGCCAAGACTGTAACATGCGAGGTTTGAAGGGAGCGCGGAAACAGCTGACTCAGGAAAGTTGCCAACAGAGGCGTTTTACAGACAATTAAAGATAATGATCCATCAATACAGCGTTTAATCCACTAACGGCAGCTTAATGGTTATAGTATAATACTGCGTGCTTCGATTGCCTCTTGAGGAGAGGTGAGTTTCTTAATCTCGTAAATTCAACGAGTTCCTAAAGACACCTTATAAAGCCGAATAAAGTGCTCCAGTAAAACCCTTTATTCCCCGGCTAGCTACTTCCTCATACTCCTCCTCCTCCTCCTCCCCGCAGCTCTGTTGAGAGTCTGTGTCGGGACGCTTGTTTGCACTGACAGGTAGCTGATAAGTGTTTCCGAACCAAATCATTTGTGAACAGATTAAGAGGAGGCTGCTGAAGAACCTCACCCCGCACGAAGCGTCCTGCTGGGCTTCACGTGGCTGCGCAGACTCTGGCTTGATTTGCGGCACACGACCGAATGAATTAATAAATAGGTTAAGCTTTACGGCTCTTGACTCCGACAATCCCACACAGAATGTGGGGGGGGGGTTCTTTTTGGAAAACGGGGGCTGGGGTTTTTCCTTTTTCGATATATATTCAACACATTCTACAAGTGTGATATCCTCATAAAACAGATATATGTGGACGAGTTTTTGGGCTTGTGTGAACATTCCTGCGCATAAAGGGCCGCTTCTCTCCGTGCTGAGGATATCTCACAGGTCTGTCAGTCAGAGGAACAGCCAGACTTAAGGAGGCATGTCACGTCTGCCAGGCTGTGCAGGAGAGGAAGAATGAAAGCTCCCTGAAAAGAGCCTTTGTGATGTTTTATTTGACATATTGCTCGAGTGTCGGGAAGAGTTGTCTTGGAGAAGGCCAAGCATCTTCTTTCAGAGAGAGGACATTTATTTATAGGCCAAACTCCAGCTGCTCTGATCTCACCTTCATATCATCTGCATATCAATTATTGATTTAAAGCAAACAGACAACCCAACAAAGGATTTCGTTCATCCCGTGGCCTAATACAAGCTCATGAATCTGTAATGCGTGTTCAAAGACACGCTTTTTGGGGAGAAGAGGATGCTTGTGCTCGCGCCTTTCCAAGACCACGAGACCCCATGTGTTACAGGCCAGTGAAGCGAATGCGGTGCCTTATCAATATTTCATCACGCTCTCCTATCCGAGATGTGCCCTCTGCTGAGCTCAGAGATTCAGACTCAGAGATTCAGACTCAGGGATTCAGACTCAGAGATTCAGACTCAGAGATTCAGACTCAGGGTTTCACCTCAGGGATTTCTAATCGTTGAGGGCTGCGGAAATCAAGCAGATGTGTTGCGCGTGGTCCAGTTTCATTCTCCTTCATTCTTCCATCAGAGGTGGATGAAGTGTCCAGAAGAGTTGCTTAAGTAAAAGCAGCAGTGCTACATGTGTTCCAAGTAAAAGTCCTGCATTCAAAATCTTACTTTAGTAAAAGAATAAAAGTATAAGCATCGAAATGTACGTCAAGTACCAAAAGTAAAAGCACTGATTATGCAGAATGGCCAATTTCCGAAAATGTTATACATTGATTTACTGATGATTATTCACGTCTATTTAGTCACAGCTGGTAGGGGCGGAGCTACACTAATTTAATAATTCATATATATTAAGTATAGCTAATAACCTAAAGCTAAAAGCAACTTTCAAATAAGTGAAGTGGAGTCAAACTTCACAATTGGTTTCTAAAATGTACTGGAGTAGAAGTATACCGTATTATTTAAGTACAGTACTTAAGTAAATGTACTTTGTAACTATCCACCACTGCTAAAGATGAATACTAAATATATTGTAGTCAATAAAAAGCACCTGTTACTTGTTGCAAAAGCACTTGCTGCGTTTAATTCAGACGTGTCCATGTTACGCATCTGCACGAGCCACCCAACATGTCTCCGTCTCTGCACAGATCTAATGGTGTGAGTGGAAAAGTGGCTTAGTGGCAAAGGCTGCTTTTAAATCACACCTTTACGCATCTTAAAGTTGCCGTCCAGCGGACTAGCCGGTCCATTATTCTGTCCCGCAGAGATATAAAGACAAGCTCAAGTTGTGTGAATGCAAAAGTTGCTTAGTGGCAAAAAGCTGCTTTTAAATCAGACTTTCTCCACATGTCACGCATCTAAAAAAAGAACTTCCATCCAGATGACTAATTGTTCCATTTCTCCGTTCCTGCAGAGATGTAAAGACAAGCTGAACTCTCTGGCCATCTCGGTGATGAACCAGTGGCCCGGGGTCAAGCTTCGGGTCACGGAGGGCTGGGACGAGGACGGGCACCACTTCGAGGAGTCGCTCCACTACGAGGGCCGAGCCGTGGACATCACCACCTCGGACAGGGACAAGAGCAAATACGGAACTTTGTCCAGACTGGCGGTGGAAGCGGGATTCGACTGGGTCTACTACGAGTCCAAAGCGCACATCCATTGCTCCGTGAAAGCAGGTGAGGATACGAGATGAGAGGAAGTGGCATGCGTAATGTGGCTGAGGGAGGAACAGAGAGGAAAAAGTCAGCTTTATTTCCGTCAGGTGGGATTTAAAAAAAGAGCAGGTGCAGATAGACGTGTGCAAAAAGAAAACGTCCAGGTGCGTCCCACGTGTCCAACAACATCTGATTTCCGTAAGAAAAACGCGTAAAATGCGATAAAATCTGTCTTTATTTGCGCTTATATTGACCAATAACCCCAAATAATGAATAGTTAATTCATTTTTGGGTTTCAGAGGGGTGTAATTGGAGTCTAGAGATTCATTTTGACACATTTTTTGTGTTACGAAATAAATTCCTATGATGAATTCTGGCGCGTTATTTCCTGATCGCCCCACACCGTCTCCTGGTGGGAAACACGACTACAATCCAACCGTGTGACCTAGAAACATCACGTTATACTCTAAAATAAAAATAAAAGTAAGGAAGTTTCGAGGGGTTTGAAGTTATACATTTGATTTACGACGAAAAAACGAATAAAATCGAGCTTTTTCTTTCGGACTTAACGTGAAATCGAGGTTTAAATATATGATTTGTAACATGTTGGCTACTTCTTGGATAGCTTTCCAGGCCCAAGGCACACCTAGGAACTATATTTCTCCACGCTGGCGGATGATCCGTGCTCTTCCCTCTCTTTATTGATAAATCCCTTACTTATCATTCCGCACACTCGTCTTGAGATCACAGCATGGCTCTGGCCGACGTGTCATCGGGGGTCATGCGACTTTACCAAAAGGATTTGCCCGAACAATGTTGAATTGGTTTGGGGTAAATCTGGTGCTCGGTTGTCACCTTATTTCATGCTCGGGAATCTTAAAAGAAGATTAAAAGCCCCCCAAATTGCGAGCAGGAAACCCCCTTTTTCCTGTGTGCGGGACAGTGTGATCCTATAGAGACTGGTTGGTATGTGAAGAGCTCCACCAAGGCCAACATTATTGTCATGAAGCCTGACAACAAAGCGCGCGAGAGAGAGGGCATTGATGTTGCACAACAGACAGCATTTAAGAGTGCCTCATTTAAATTCAAATCTACGACTCGAGAGGCTTGGAAAAGTGGCTCCGCTGGGTCAATAGTAGTTTGTGAGTCGCCTATTTGTGTGAATTGTCACATGGAGGTTTCTGCACCTGAGTAAATATGGGACGAGAAGCTGGGAAAGGCGTAAGTGTTCTTTACCGATCCACAAGCTGATTTAGAATAACAATGGCCGCTCTTTATTGGGTTTTTTAATTAAGAATAGATGAGCCAAGGCTTTCACTTTTCTCCGTCTCAGACAACCAAAGCCAATACGCATTTGGCACGGAGCAGCAGACATCATTATGCAAAATGCATACGGCCCACCGTGATGTGCAGGAAACTACAAATACAAGCAGGAAAAGGAAGGTTATTGAATGGCTTTGAATAGGGGGGGGGTCCTGAGCTGTGACGGCACCTGCGAGTTTATTTAGTTTAAGGTGCAGGAAGAAGTATTCAGAGGCTTTACTAGAGTACGCTATTGTCAAAAGTCCTGCTTTCACAATCCTACTTAAGTACACAAACATTATCAGCAATACGCACTTAAAGTGAAAAGTAAGTAATTAGTTATTCTGCAGAAAAATGTCCTTTGTGTATTTAATTATATTTATATATGTGACAAACTTTATGAACATTGTACGCGTTGAATTTGTTTGTTTTTGTTTGTAGATGTTGCAGTAAACAAATACAATTTAAAAAAAAAAAAAGGTTATTTAAAGGGCGGATCCTAAATCAAACTGGACTCTGTAATGTGTAGGTATAAAAATAAGTTTTAAAGTGCAGTTTTATGAACATTTTATTTAACTTGTTTTATATAATGTGCAGTACCATAGTGGAATAGTTGATAGTCTGTTTTATGGTGTTCAAACTGTATTTTAAGCAACACAATGTTTTATTTTTAACAGAAAACTCAGTGGCTGCAAAGTCAGGCGGCTGCTTCCCAGGATCCTCCACGGTCACCCTGCAGGATGGCACCCAGAAGCCGGTCAAACTCCTCCAGAGCGGGGACAGGGTCCTGGCAGCGGATGCGCACGGAAACCCGATGTACACCGACTTCATCATGTTCATAGACCAAGACTCGACCACCAGGAGGCTTTTCTACGTGATCGAAACTGAGTCGGGGGAGAAAATCACCCTCACGGCAGCTCACCTGCTGTTCGTGGGTCAAAACAACACCGACAACACGGATGAAATGTCGGCAGTCTTCGCCAGTCAGGTCCAAACCGGACAGACGGTGTTCGTGTTTGACGCAGAGAGACGTCGACTGGAACCAGCGTGCGTAAAACGGATTTTTACGCATGAATACGAGGGCTCTTTTGCACCGGTGACCGTGCAGGGAACCGTGGTGGTGGACCAGGTCCTTGCGTCCTGTTACGCAGTGATCCAGGACCACGACCTGGCGCACTGGGCTTTGGCACCAGTCCGGTTCTTCTACTGGGTGAACTCGTTGCTTTACCAGCGTCCAACCAGTGCCCAACCCGATGGGGTGCACTGGTACTCCAAGATCCTTTTCCAGTTAGGAACATGGCTCTTGGACAGCCACTCGATCCATCCACTTGGGATGTCAGTATACACGAGTTGAAACCTCTAGGAGAAGACTTAAAAATGTAGGACACATGAACTATTCAGTAGATTAAAATAAATAATAATAATAATTAAAAAAACGAACAATAAGACAAAAGGCCCCCAGTGGAGACGGGATATTTATTTCAGTGACTTTTTCCATGTGTCCCCCTTTCAAAGAATGAATGGAGCCTTAAAAAAGTTTCTCTTTGAATAATTTATTCTCATGTGAACTCGCTGCCGTCACACACAAATGGATTCTGAGACGACGGGTGTGTGTGAGCAGCAAATTGTGCATAATCTATTTTTGTATATCTCAAATGCAAAAAACTGAAAAAACAAGGAAAAAAAAAACATGAAAAAATGTCGCAAAGAGAAAGAAGAAGAGTAGAAAAGGAGCTAACTATTGACAGGTTGTAATGTTCATATGTGCAGAAATATGTGTGCAACTGACTGTTATATTTTGGGGAGAAACAAACTTCGCGGGGTTCCATAAATTATATTTTTATACACAGAATTGTAAATTAGATTTTGACAGATCGCTACCGAATCACATTTCGTTATTTGAAATAGTGTAAGATATGAGAATATATTTTAATTTAAATACAGTAGTTGGGAAAGTATTGGAAAAAATCTTGTACTGCTTTGGTTTATTTTAAGAATTGTATTATGTTGGAAACTGTTGGTTTTAAGTTGTCGGAGAGGGACAGATATTCTGCCTCATGTCTGCATTTTTCTCTGCTTTTCCTTTCTGTTGTGTTTCTATTTCTCCTGTTTTCTTCTGAGAAAAATATTAAATGCAGATTCTGACAATTCAGTAAAATCGTCAACAAAGTAGAAACAGTTTCGTTAAATAAATTAATAAGTAACTCCTGTAAATGTACTAAAACAAATGTATTTTTCTTTTCATATTTTGTAATAGGGAAATAGTTTTATAGAAATGACCTGCGGCAGATGCAAAGTTTGGATAGTCTATATATAGCCAGACCATAACTTTCATAACAGGGCGATGCGTCAAAATGTCTAGAGTTTATTATTTATATGTTTATTACAAAATGAGATAAAGAAAATCTTCAAACTTGCAGTTGTTACATGTCTTTGTCTGAGTGGGATTCACAGAAAAAAACGAACATTTTCCGCTCAAATTAAAGTCTAAAACGAGTTGTTGGAACACAGGTTTGTATTTTTGACGAGTTTTCTAACGAACACAGCTTTATTCGTGGTATAATTAGCATATACCACGTCGTTTAAATGCTAATTGGATTCGTTTGGGAAAGCTACAGCAAACAATTTCGCCCTCTGTTTGCGAAAGGCTTTAACAAAATGGAGGAAATATGGCGCTTTGAACTACCTTTTGCATGCTTGCGAAATGTTGAGAGCCCATGTCAGATTTAACGAGGTTTGCCCTCCGCAAATACCTCCTAACTTGGAGACAAATTAAACACAAGTGTGTTTGTTGGCCCTGCGTGGAGGTCACATCGCAGTGACTGACAGAAGAAGAAGAAGAAACGCAGCCGGTGTCTAAATCACAGCTTAGTAAAAAAACATTATCTCAATCTTTTTACAAATCGCTATTATCTACCAATATTTCCACAGGGATTTAAGTGAGTGTAATGGAGAGGTTTTAGTGCGTCTTCCCGTTGTTTTCTGTGGTATTAGAAGGATTTCCAGCATTGATTTTAAAGTTGTACACGGGCGACACCATGTGGCCAAACACAGGTACTGCAACTGGAAATGTTTTGACTACAAGGGGCTGCATTTTCTTTCTTTTTTTAAATATGAAAATTGACTACAAATTAAAGACAGAAAGGATCTACTATTTATGAGTTCAAGTTAAACACAAGGCAGATGTAGAAGTCTATAAAGCAACAGCTTTCAATAAAGTTGTACGTTTGATCCAAACTAAGCAGAAAAGCAAATAAATTAACGTTTTTTGTTTTTTTTTAAATGGAAATTGACTACAAATCACAGACTGAAAGGATATGTATCTACCATTTATAAGTACCTTTCTAAATAAGTTAAATTGTAGGCAGATGTATGAGCAAACTGAAGCAGCTTTCAATAAAGTAGTTTAAGTAGAATTATACGATATATTTAAATACAAAAAATGCAGGTATAGCAGATCAAGAATGCTACGAAATGCTACAGCTAGGAGTTTAAAAACAAAATGGATATTGACTTCAAATCAGAGACAGAAAGGATCAGTAACTAAATAAGTTAATTAGTGGGCAGATTTATAGTTTCATAGAGAAATGAAGCAGCTTTTAATAAAGTAGTTTTAAGCTGAACCAAGAGCACAAATGCAAATGAATGACCAAAATATGTTAACACAAATGAATGACGTATCAAAAGGTAAAAAAGGGGGCATTGAACACGAGGTTTTTGCAGCAACATGAGCAGGAATGCCGTTCCCCTCTCACATTGTGTTGTGTTGTTGATACTGAGAGGTGGAAACTTCGGGGAGGGACAAAGCGAGCACATCTCTGTGACCTTGGGTCTCTGGCAGATACAAAAGCGTCCGTGCAGGGCAGCATTCCTCGGAGCAGGTAAACAGAGCCTCCTCTAATCCCTCCGGGGGCCCGAAGTCTGCCGCAGCTCAACCGCGGCTCTTACAAACGTTGACATTTGCAAACATGAACAGTCTGGAAAACAAAAAGAGTCCCTGCGAGGTTCTTTCAAGGCAACATTCACTCCTCCGAGGTAGCAGAGCTCAAGAGGTAGGAGGGGGAACACACATTTCCAAGGATCCAACACACCTTTACTTACGGCCTCCTCCCTTACTGTCAATACACTGAACACAGACACCGAGTTACTCAACTGGACACGTGTACGCGTTGCAAAACACTCAATACATAGTCAGACAAATGGCTAGATAGATTAAGGCGAGACGTACGAATGGATACGTCTTTTACTAAGAGAGAACTGTGGCGGCTCAATCCCCAGTTACATTTGAGTCGCCGAGAGGCTAAACTTGGCTTTAAACTGTGACGCGTTTTCGAAAAGAAAGTCCATGTTGAAGCATATAGTTGTATTTAATAAACAAAATCATAACATAGTAACTATGGACAAAAACAGTCAACAGAAAAAATGACAGCACAAGCTCACCCTGTCACGTGCACTCGACATCAAACAGGTGACTTATAAACCAAACCACACCCATGTGACAATTACCGGAAGTGCTCAACAAGCAAATAAAGGTGACGTAAATAATAATGATAATACAAATAATGAGCGAAGAGTGTTATGGCACCAACAAGAACCATTACATGTTAGACGCTTTTATTCAAAGCGATTTACATATTCAATACTGTGGGCAATCTCCACAGTGAAGCGGACACAACGACATGCAGTGGGGTTTGAACCTGTGACCACCAGAAACGAACACCAACGCACAACCCACTGCACCACACGCCTCCCCAACACAAGAGAGAATAGAGACTCAAACTTGTAGATTTGAATTATTTCTGAGATCTCATAGCGTCCATGTTGGTGCTCAAACCTCTTGAACTGCATCAAGGCTTTTACTGGTCCTTTTTAAAATGATATCTCACAAAAGTCTTTCGTGAGACTTTTGACAGAGTAGTCTGAGAGGTGGAAAGATAGTAAATGGTGGTGTAAAAAGTGTTAAATTACATCCTAGTAATTTTTCCCAGACGTGTTCCGCCGCTTAGCATTCGTACAACATCAGAGGAAGTAAATCTGAGTTTTAGTAGAAGCAAACATGGATAGATTTTTACTAAGAGAGAAACAAAGGACTCGCGGAGGAGAAGGTAAAACTCTTATTGTGAGTTCTCATTAGCTTCCATGTTGTTGCAGTCGTTGACTTGTTGATGCTCAAGGTCTCAAATCTCTTTAAAATGCTTTAACACATCAAAAACAACAACATTTGAACACATGAAACCGTTGGAAGACTTGCTGGAAATAATATTACACATTTTGAATCAGTGGCGAGGGATTGCAAGCGGATGCAGCGTTATTTAACCCTCCTGTTGTCTTCGCCCCCCCCCCCCCTTACTTTGGTGTTCGCGGTCCCGTTTTAACGGCTAACACAAAAACCATTAATCACCACATTTAATTTAACACCCTTTCAAACTGTAAATATTGTATCAGACTACTTGGTATACACTGCGGTACATATACAAAGAACAGACACTGAACATGTATGGGCACATAAGGGGGGGAACACATCGTGTGTGTGTGTGTGTGTGTGTGTGTGTGTGTGTGTGTGTGTGTGTGTGTGTGTGTGTGTGTGTGTGTGTGTGTGTGTGTGTGTGTGTGTGTGTGTGTGTGTGTGTGTGTGTGTGTGTGTGTGTGTGTGTGATCTGATCCGGAAGGTTACAAATTCCTTTTCTTGATGGCGGTCATTTTTGACCGGGAACACCATGGGTGTTACAAAGTTGACTAAATCATCCAAAATGCTAGTGGGCAGCTAGTGGGCAGCTGGTGGGCAGCTAGTGGGCAGCTGGTGGGCAGCTAGTGGGCAGCTAGTGGGCAGCTAGTGGGCAGCTAGTGGGCAGCTGGTGGGCAGCTAGTGGGCAGCTGGTGGGCAGCTAGTGGGCAGCTAGTGGGCAGCTAGTGGGCAGCTAGTGGGCAGCTAGTGGGCAGCTGGTGGGCAGCTAGTGGGCAGCTAGTGGGCAGCTAGTGGGCAGCTAGTGGGCAGCTGGTGGGCAGCTAGTGGGCAGCTAGTGGGCAGCTAGTGTGCAGCTAGTGGGCAGCTAGTGGGCAGCTGGTGTGCAGCTAGTGGGCAGCTAGTGGGCAGCTAGTGTGCAGCTAGTGGGCAGCTAGTGGGCAGCTAGTGGGCAGCTAGTGGGCAGCTAGTGGGCAGCTAGTGGGCAGCTAGTGGGCAGCTAGTGGGCAGCTAGTGGGCAGCTGGTGGGCAGCTAGTGGGCAGCTAGTGGGCAGCTAGTGGGCAGCTAGTGGGCAGCTAGTGGGCAGCTAGTGGGCAGCTAGTGGGCAGCTAGTGGGCAGCTAGTGTGCAGCTAGTGGGCAGCTAGTGGGCAGCTAGTGTGCAGCTAGTGGGCAGCTAGTGGGCAGCTAGTGTGCAGCTAGTGGGCAGCTGGTGTGCAGCTAGTGGGCAGCTAGTGGGCAGCTAGTGGGCAGCTAGTGGGCAGCTAGTGGGCAGCTAGTGTGCAGCTAGTGTGCAGCTAGTGTGCAGCTAGTGTGCAGCTAGTGGGCAAGCTAGTGGGCAGCTAGTGGGCAGCTAGTGGGCAGCTAGTGGGCAGCTGGTGGGCAGCTAGTGGGCAGCTAGTGGGCAGCTGGTGGGCAGCTAGTGGGCAGCTGGTGGGCAGCTAGTGGGGTGGGCAGCTAGTGGGCAGCTAGTGGGCAGCTGGTGGGCAGCTGGTGGGCAGCTAGTGGGCAGCTAGTGGGCAGCTAGTGGGCAGCTAGTGGGCAGCTAGTGGGCAGCTAGTGGGCAGCTAGTGGGCAGCTAGTGGGCAGCTAGTGGGCAGCTGGTGGGCAGCTAGTGGGCAGCTAGTGGGCAGCTAGTGGGCAGCTAGTGGGCAGCTGGTGTGCAGCTAGTGGGCAGCTAGTGGGCAGCTAGTGTGCAGCTAGTGGGCAGCTAGTGGGCAGCTAGTGGGGCAGCTAGTGGGCAGCTAGTGGGCAGCTAGTGGGCAGCTAGTGGGCAGCTAGTGGGCAGCTAGTGGGCAGCTAGTGGGCAGCTAGTGGGCAGCTAGTGGGCAGCTAGTGGGCAGCTAGTGGGCAGCTAGTGGGCAGCTGGTGGGCAGCTAGTGGGCAGCTAGTGGGCAGCTAGTGTGCAGCTAGTGGGCAGCTAGTGGGCAGCTGGTGGGCAGCTAGTGGGCAGCTAGTGGGCAGCTAGTGTGCAGCTAGTGGGCAGCTAGTGGGCAGCTGGTGTGCAGCTAGTGGGCAGCTAGTGGGCAGCTAGTGGGCAGCTAGTGGGCAGCTAGTGGGCAGCTAGTGTGCAGCTAGTGTGCAGCTAGTGTGCAGCTAGTGTGCAGCTAGTGGGGCAGCTAGTGGGCAGCTAGTGGGCAGCTAGTGGGCAGCTAGTGGGCAGCTGGTGTGCAGCTAGTGGGCAGCTAGTGGGCAGCTAGTGGGGCAGCTAGTGTGCAGCTAGTGGGCAGCTAGATGGGCAAGCTAGTGTGCAGCTAGTGGGCAGCTAGTGGGCAGCTGGTGGGCAGCTAGTGGGCAGCTAGTGGGCAGCTAGTGTGCAGCTAGTGTGGCAGCTAGTGTGCAGCTAGTGTGCAGCTAGTGGGCAGCTAGTGGGCAGCTAGTGGGCAGCTAGTGTGCAGCTAGTGTGCAGCTAGTGTGCAGCTAGTGGGCAGCTAGTGGGCAGCTAGTGGGCAGCTAGTGGGCAGCTAGTGGGCAGCTGGTGTGCAGCTAGTGGGCAGCTAGTGGGCAGCTAGTGGGCAGCTAGTGTGCAGCTAGTGGGCAGCTAGTGGGCAGCTAGTGTGCAGCTAGTGGGCAGCTAGTGGGCAGCTGGTGGGCAGCTAGTGTGCAGCTAGTGGGCAGCTAGTGGGCAGCTAGTGGGCAGCTAGTGTGCAGCTAGTGGGCAGCTAGTGGGCAGCTGGTGGGCAGCTAGTGGGCAGCTAGTGGGCAGCTAGTGTGCAGCTAGTGGGCAGCTAGTGTGCAGCTAGTGGGCAGCTAGTGGGCAGCTAGTGTGCAGCTAGTGGGCAGCTAGTGGGCAGCTGGTGGGCAGCTAGTGGGCAGCTAGTGGGCAGCTAGTGTGCAGCTAGTGGGCAGCTAGTGGGCAGCTGGTGGGCAGCTAGTGGGCAGCTAGTGGGCAGCTAGTGTGCAGCTAGTGGGCAGCTAGTGGGCAGCTGGTGGGCAGCTAGTGTGCAGCTAGTGGGCAGCTAGTGTGCAGCTGGTGTGCAGCTAGTGGGCAGCTAGTGTGCAGCTAGTGGGCAGCTAGTGTGCAGCTGGTGTGCAGCTAGTGGGCAGCTAGTGTGGCAGCTAGTGGGCAGCTAGTGGGCAGCTAGTGGGCAGCTAGTGTGCAGCTAGTGGGCATCTAGTGGGCAGCTAGTGGGCAGCTAGTGTGCAGCTAGTGTGCAGCTAGTGGGCAGCTAGTGTGCAGCTAGTGGGCAGCTAGTGTGCAGCTAGTGGGCAGCTAGTGGGCAGCTGGTGTGCAGCTGGTGTGCAGCTAGTGGGCAGCTAGTGGGCAGCTAGTGGGCAGCTAGTGGGCAGCTGGTGGGCAGCTAGTGGGCAGCTATTGGGGCAGCTAGTGTGCAGCTAGTGGGCAGCTAGTGGGCAGCTGGTGGGCAGCTAGTGTGCAGCTAGTGGGCAGCTAGTGTGCAGCTGGTGGTGCAAGCTAGTGGGCAGCTAGTGTGCAGCTAGTGGGCAGCTAGTGTGCAGCTAGTGGGCAGCTAGTGGGCAAGCTAGTGGGCAGCTAGTGTGCAGCTAGTGTGCATCTATGGGGCAGCTAGTGGGGCAGCTAGTGTGCAGCTAGTGTGCAGCTAGTGGGCAGCTAGTGTGCAGCTAGTGGGCAGCTAGTGTGCAGCTAGTGGGCAGCTGGTGGGCAGCTAGTGGGCAGCTAGTGGGCAGCTAGTGGGCAGCTGGTGGGCAGCTAGTGGGCAGCTAGTGGGCAGCTAGTGGGCAGCTAGTGGGCAGCTAGGGGGCAGCTAGGGGGCAGCTAGTGGGCAGCTAGTGTGCAGCTAGTGTGCAGCTGGTGGGCAGCTAGTGGGCAGCTAGTGGGCAGCTAGTGGGCAG
Source organism: Pseudochaenichthys georgianus (assembly GCF_902827115.2). Lineage (NCBI taxonomy): Eukaryota > Metazoa > Chordata > Actinopteri > Perciformes > Channichthyidae > Pseudochaenichthys > Pseudochaenichthys georgianus. The sequence goes on from NC_047522.1 coordinate 24,121,563, forward strand.
CTAGTGGGCAGCTAGTGGGCAGCTAGTGGGCAGCTAGTGGGCAGCTAGTGGGCAGCTAGTGGGCAGCTAGTGGGCAGCTAGTGTGCAGCTAGTGTGCATCTAGTGTGCAGCTAGTGTGCAGCTAGTGTGCATCTAGTGTGCAGCTAGTGTGCAGCTAGTGTGCAGCTAGTGCGCAGCTAGTGGGCTTCTAGTGGGCAGCTAGTGTGCAGCTAGTGGGCAGCTGGTGTGCAGCTAGTGTGCAGCTAGTGTGCATCTAGTGGGCATCTAGTGTGCAGCTAGTGGGCATCTAGTGGGCATCTAGTGGGCAGCTAGTGTGCAGCTAGTGGGGCCAGCTAGTGTGCAGCTAGTGTGCAGCTAGTGTGCAGCTAGTGGGCAGCTAGTGTGCATGCTAGTGGGCAGCTAGTGTGCAGCTAGTGGGCAGCTAGTGGGCAGCTGGTGTGCAGCTGGTGGGCAGCTAGTGTGCAGCTAGTGGCAGCTAGTGGGCAGCTGGTGGGCAGCTAGTGGGCAGCTAGTGGGCAGCTAGTGGGCAGCTAGGGGGCAGCTAGTGGGGCAGCTAGTGTGCAGCTAGTGGGCAGCTAGTGTGCAGCTGGTGTGCAGCTCTAGTGGGCAGCTAGTGTGCAGCTAGTGGGCAGTCTAGTGGGCAGCTAGTGGGCAGCTAGTGGGCAGCTAGTGGGCAGCTAGTGGGCAGCTAGTGGGCAGCTAGGGGGGCAGCTAGGGGGCAGCTAGTGGGCAGCTAGTGTGCAGCTGGTGTGCAGCTGGTGGGCAGCTAGTGGGCAGCTAGTGGGCAGCTAGTGGGCAGCTAGGGGGCAGCTAGGGGGCAGCTAGTGGGCAGCTAGTGTGCAGCTGGTGTGCAGCTGGTGGGCAGCTAGTGGGCAGCTAGTGGGCAGCTAGTGGGCAGCTAGGGTGCAGCTAGTGGGCAGCTAGTGGGCAGCTAGTGGGCAGCTAGTGGGCGGGCAGGTAGTGGGCATGTGGGCAGCTAGTGGGCAGCTAGTGGGCAGCTGGTGGGCAGCTAGTGGGCAGCTGGTGGGCAGCTAGTGGGCAGCTAGTGGGCAGCTGGTGGG
>NC_047522.1:24122723-24190815 GCF_902827115.2 Pseudochaenichthys georgianus
AGGAGGGGGAACACACATTTCCAAGGATCCAACACACCTTTACTTACGGCCTCCTCCCTTACTGTCAATACACTGAACACAGACACCGAGTTACTCAACTGGACACGTGTACGCGTTGCAAAACACTCAATACATAGTCAGACAAATGGCTAGATAGATTAAGGCGAGACGTACGAATGGATACGTCTTTTACTAAGAGAGAACTGTGGCGGCTCAATCCCCAGTTACATTTGAGTCGCCGAGAGGCTAAACTTGGCTTTAAACTGTGACGCGTTTTCGAAAAGAAAGTCCATGTTGAAGCATATAGTTGTATTTAATAAACAAAATCATAACATAGTAACTATGGACAAAAACAGTCAACAGAAAAAATGACAGCACAAGCTCACCCTGTCACGTGCACTCGACATCAAACAGGTGACTTATAAACCAAACCACACCCATGTGACAATTACCGGAAGTGCTCAACAAGCAAATAAAGGTGACGTAAATAATAATGATAATACAAATAATGAGCGAAGAGTGTTATGGCACCAACAAGAACCATTACATGTTAGACGCTTTTATTCAAAGCGATTTACATATTCAATACTGTGGGCAATCTCCACAGTGAAGCGGACACAACGACATGCAGTGGGGTTTGAACCTGTGACCACCAGAAACGAACACCAACGCACAACCCACTGCACCACACGCCTCCCCAACACAAGAGAGAATAGAGACTCAAACTTGTAGATTTGAATTATTTCTGAGATCTCATAGCGTCCATGTTGGTGCTCAAACCTCTTGAACTGCATCAAGGCTTTTACTGGTCCTTTTTAAAATGATATCTCACAAAAGTCTTTCGTGAGACTTTTGACAGAGTAGTCTGAGAGGTGGAAAGATAGTAAATGGTGGTGTAAAAAGTGTTAAATTACATCCTAGTAATTTTTCCCAGACGTGTTCCGCCGCTTAGCATTCGTACAACATCAGAGGAAGTAAATCTGAGTTTTAGTAGAAGCAAACATGGATAGATTTTTACTAAGAGAGAAACAAAGGACTCGCGGAGGAGAAGGTAAAACTCTTATTGTGAGTTCTCATTAGCTTCCATGTTGTTGCAGTCGTTGACTTGTTGATGCTCAAGGTCTCAAATCTCTTTAAAATGCTTTAACACATCAAAAACAACAACATTTGAACACATGAAACCGTTGGAAGACTTGCTGGAAATAATATTACACATTTTGAATCAGTGGCGAGGGATTGCAAGCGGATGCAGCGTTATTTAACCCTCCTGTTGTCTTCGCCCCCCCCCCCCCCTTACTTTGGTGTTCGCGGTCCCGTTTTAACGGCTAACACAAAAACCATTAATCACCACATTTAATTTAACACCCTTTCAAACTGTAAATATTGTATCAGACTACTTGGTATACACTGCGGTACATATACAAAGAACAGACACTGAACATGTATGGGCACATAAGGGGGGGAACACATCGTGTGTGTGTGTGTGTGTGTGTGTGTGTGTGTGTGTGTGTGTGTGTGTGTGTGTGTGTGTGTGTGTGTGTGTGTGTGTGTGTGTGTGTGTGTGTGTGTGTGTGTGTGTGTGTGTGTGTGTGTGTGTGTGATCTGATCCGGAAGGTTACAAATTCCTTTTCTTGATGGCGGTCATTTTTGACCGGGAACACCATGGGTGTTACAAAGTTGACTAAATCATCCAAAATGCTAGTGGGCAGCTAGTGGGCAGCTGGTGGGCAGCTAGTGGGCAGCTGGTGGGCAGCTAGTGGGCAGCTAGTGGGCAGCTGGTGGGCAGCTAGTGGGCAGCTGGTGGGCAGCTAGTGGGCAGCTGGTGGGCAGCTAGTGGGCAGCTAGTGGGCAGCTAGTGGGCAGCTAGTGGGCAGCTAGTGGGCAGCTGGTGGGCAGCTAGTGGGCAGCTAGTGGGCAGCTAGTGGGCAGCTAGTGGGCAGCTGGTGGGCAGCTAGTGGGCAGCTAGTGGGCAGCTAGTGGGCAGCTAGTGGGCAGCTAGTGGGCAGCTGGTGTGCAGCTAGTGGGCAGCTAGTGGGCAGCTAGTGTGCAGCTAGTGGGCAGCTAGTGGGCAGCTAGTGGGCAGCTAGTGGGCAGCTAGTGGGCAGCTAGTGGGCAGCTAGTGGGCAGCTAGTGGGCAGCTAGTGGGCAGCTGGTGGGCAGCTAGTGGGCAGCTAGTGGGCAGCTAGTGGGCAGCTAGTGGGCAGCTAGTGGGCAGCTGGTGGGCAGCTAGTGGGCAGCTAGTGGGCAGCTAGTGTGCAGCTAGTGGGCAGCTAGTGGGCAGCTGGTGTGCAGCTAGTGGGCAGCTAGTGGGCAGCTAGTGTGCAGCTAGTGGGCAGCTGGTGTGCAGCTAGTGGGCAGCTAGTGGGCAGCTAGTGGGCAGCTAGTGGGCAGCTAGTGGGCAGCTAGTGTGCAGCTAGTGTGCAGCTAGTGTGCAGCTAGTGTGCAGCTAGTGGGCAGCTAGTGGGCAGCTAGTGGGCAGCTAGTGGGCAGCTAGTGGGCAGCTGGTGGGCAGCTAGTGGGCAGCTAGTGGGCAGCTGGTGGGCAGCTAGTGGGCAGCTGGTGGGCAGCTAGTGGGGTGGGCAGCTAGTGGGCAGCTAGTGGGCAGCTGGTGGGCAGCTGGTGGGCAGCTAGTGGGCAGCTAGTGGGCAGCTAGTGGGCAGCTAGTGGGCAGCTGGTGGGCAGCTAGTGGGCAGCTAGTGGGCAGCTAGTGGGCAGCTAGTGGGCAGCTGGTGGGCAGCTAGTGGGCAGCTAGTGGGCAGCTAGTGGGCAGCTAGTGGGCAGCTGGTGTGCAGCTAGTGGGCAGCTAGTGGGCAGCTAGTGTGCAGCTAGTGGGCAGCTAGTGGGCAGCTAGTGGGCAGCTAGTGGGCAGCTAGTGGGCAGCTAGTGGGCAGCTAGTGGGCAGCTAGTGGGCAGCTAGTGGGCAGCTAGTGGGCAGCTAGTGGGCAGCTAGTGGGCAGCTAGTGGGCAGCTAGTGGGCAGCTAGTGGGCAGCTGGTGGGCAGCTAGTGGGCAGCTAGTGGGCAGCTAGTGTGCAGCTAGTGGGCAGCTAGTGGGCAGCTGGTGTGCAGCTAGTGGGCAGCTAGTGGGCAGCTAGTGTGCAGCTAGTGGGCAGCTAGTGGGCAGCTAGTGTGCAGCTAGTGGGCAGCTAGTGGGCAGCTAGTGGGCAGCTAGTGGGCAGCTAGTGGGCAGCTAGTGTGCAGCTAGTGTGCAGCTAGTGTGCAGCTAGTGTGCAGCTAGTGGGCAGCTAGTGGGCAGCTAGTGGGCAGCTAGTGGGCAGCTAGTGGGCAGCTGGTGTGCAGCTAGTGGGCAGCTAGTGGGCAGCTAGTGGGCAGCTAGTGTGCAGCTAGTGGGCAGCTAGTGGGCAGCTAGTGTGCAGCTAGTGGGCAGCTAGTGGGCAGCTGGTGGGCAGCTAGTGGGCAGCTAGTGGGCAGCTAGTGTGCAGCTAGTGTGCAGCTAGTGTGCAGCTAGTGTGCAGCTAGTGGGCAGCTAGTGGGCAGCTAGTGGGCAGCTAGTGTGCAGCTAGTGTGCAGCTAGTGTGCAGCTAGTGGGCAGCTAGTGGGCAGCTAGTGGGCAGCTAGTGGGCAGCTAGTGGGCAGCTAGTGTGCAGCTAGTGGGCAGCTAGTGGGCAGCTAGTGGGCAGCTAGTGGGCAGCTAGTGGGCAGCTAGTGGGCAGCTAGTGTGCAGCTAGTGGGCAGCTAGTGGGCAGCTGGTGGGCAGCTAGTGGGCAGCTAGTGGGCAGCTAGTGGGCAGCTAGTGGGCAGCTAGTGTGCAGCTAGTGGGCAGCTAGTGGGCAGCTGGTGGGCAGCTAGTGGGCAGCTAGTGGGCAGCTAGTGTGCAGCTAGTGGGCAGCTAGTGTGCAGCTAGTGGGCAGCTAGTGGGCAGCTAGTGTGCAGCTAGTGGGCAGCTAGTGGGCAGCTAGTGGGCAGCTAGTGGGCAGCTAGTGGGCAGCTAGTGTGCAGCTAGTGGGCAGCTAGTGGGCAGCTGGTGGGCAGCTAGTGGGCAGCTAGTGGGCAGCTAGTGTGCAGCTAGTGGGCAGCTAGTGGGCAGCTGGTGGGCAGCTAGTGGGCAGCTAGTGGGCAGCTAGTGTGCAGCTGGTGTGCAGCTAGTGGGCAGCTAGTGTGCAGCTAGTGGGCAGCTAGTGTGCAGCTGGTGTGCAGCTAGTGGGCAGCTAGTGTGCAGCTAGTGGGCAGCTAGTGGGCAGCTAGTGGGCAGCTAGTGTGCAGCTAGTGTGCATCTAGTGGGCAGCTAGTGGGCAGCTCGTGTGCAGCTAGTGTGCAGCTAGTGGGCAGCTAGTGTGCAGCTAGTGGGCAGCTAGTGTGCAGCTAGTGGGCAGCTAGTGGGCAGCTGGTGTGCAGCTGGTGGGCAGCTAGTGGGCAGCTAGTGGGCAGCTGGTGGGCAGCTAGTGGGCAGCTGGTGGGCAGCTAGTGGGCAGCTAGTGGGCAGCTAGTGTGCAGCTAGTGGGCAGCTAGTGGGCAGCTAGTGGGCAGCTAGTGGGCAGCTAGTGGGCAGCTAGTGTGCAGCTGGTGTGCAGCTAGTGGGCAGCTAGTGTGCAGCTAGTGGGCAGCTAGTGTGCAGCTAGTGGGCAGCTAGTGGGCAGCTAGTGGGCAGCTAGTGTGCAGCTAGTGTGCATCTAGTGGGCAGCTAGTGGGCAGCTAGTGTGCAGCTAGTGTGCAGCTAGTGGGCAGCTAGTGTGCAGCTAGTGGGCAGCTAGTGTGCAGCTAGTGGGCAGCTGGTGGGCAGCTGGTGGGCAGCTAGTGGGCAGCTAGTGGGCAGCTGGTGGGCAGCTAGTGGGCAGCTAGTGGGCAGCTAGTGGGCAGCTAGTGGGCAGCTAGTGGGCAGCTAGGGGGCAGCTAGTGGGCAGCTAGTGTGCAGCTAGTGTGCAGCTGGTGGGCAGCTAGTGGGCAGCTAGTGGGCAGCTAGTGGGCAGCTAGTGGGCAGCTAGTGGGCAGCTAGTGGGCAGCTAGTGGGCAGCTAGTGGGCAGCTAGTGGGCAGCTAGTGGGCAGCTAGTGTGCAGCTAGTGTGCATCTAGTGTGCAGCTAGTGTGCAGCTAGTGTGCATCTAGTGTGCAGCTAGTGTGCATCTAGTGTGCAGCTAGTGTGCAGCTAGTGGGCTTCTAGTGGGCATCTAGTGTGCAGCTAGTGGGCAGCTGGTGTGCAGCTAGTGTGCAGCTAGTGTGCATCTAGTGGGCATCTAGTGTGCAGCTAGTGGGCAGCTAGTGGGCATCTAGTGGGCAGCTAGTGTGCAGCTAGTGGGCAGCTAGTGTGCAGCTAGTGTGCAGCTAGTGTGCAGCTAGTGGGCAGCTAGTGTGCAGCTAGTGGGCAGCTAGTGTGCAGCTAGTGGGCAGCTAGTGGGCAGCTGGTGTGCAGCTGGTGGGCAGCTAGTGTGCAGCTAGTGGGCAGCTAGTGGGCAGCTGGTGGGCAGCTAGTGGGCAGCTAGTGGGCAGCTAGTGGGCAGCTAGGGGGCAGCTAGTGGGCAGCTAGTGTGCAGCTAGTGGGCAGCTAGTGTGCAGCTGGTGTGCAGCTAGTGGGCAGCTAGTGTGCAGCTAGTGGGCAGCTAGTGGGCAGCTAGTGGGCAGCTAGTGTGCAGCTAGTGGGCAGCTAGTGGGCAGCTAGTGGGCAGCTAGGGGGCAGCTAGGGGGCAGCTAGTGGGCAGCTAGTGTGCAGCTGGTGTGCAGCTGGTGGGCAGCTAGTGGGCAGCTAGTGGGCAGCTAGTGGGCAGCTAGGGGGCAGCTAGGGGGCAGCTAGTGGGCAGCTAGTGTGCAGCTGGTGTGCAGCTGGTGGGCAGCTAGTGGGCAGCTAGTGGGCAGCTAGTGGGCAGCTAGGGTGCAGCTAGTGGGCAGCTAGTGGGCAGCTAGTGGGCAGCTAGTGGGCAGCTGGTGGGCAGCTAGTGGGCAGCTGGTGGGCAGCTAGTGGGCAGCTAGTGGGCAGCTGGTGGGCAGCTAGTGGGCAGCTGGTGGGCAGCTAGTGGGCAGCTAGTGGGCAGCTGGTGGGCAGCTAGTGGGCAGCTAGTGGGCAGCTAGTGGGCAGCTAGTGGGCAGCTAGTGGGCAGCTGGTGGGCAGCTAGTGGGCAGCTAGTGGGCAGCTAGTGGGCAGCTAGTGGGCAGCTGGTGGGCAGCTAGTGGGCAGCTAGTGGGCAGCTAGTGTGCAGCTAGTGGGCAGCTAGTGGGCAGCTGGTGTGCAGCTAGTGGGCAGCTAGTGGGCAGCTAGTGTGCAGCTAGTGGGCAGCTAGTGGGCAGCTAGTGGGCAGCTAGTGGGCAGCTAGTGGGCAGCTAGTGGGCAGCTAGTGGGCAGCTAGTGGGCAGCTAGTGGGCAGCTGGTGGGCAGCTAGTGGGCAGCTAGTGGGCAGCTAGTGGGCAGCTGGTGGGCAGCTGGTGGGCAGCTAGTGGGCAGCTAGTGGGCAGCTAGTGTGCAGCTAGTGGGCAGCTAGTGGGCAGCTGGTGTGCAGCTAGTGGGCAGCTAGTGGGCAGCTAGTGTGCAGCTAGTGGGCAGCTAGTGGGCAGCTGGTGTGCAGCTAGTGGGCAGCTAGTGGGCAGCTAGTGGGCAGCTAGTGGGCAGCTAGTGTGCAGCTAGTGTGCAGCTAGTGTGCAGCTAGTGTGCAGCTAGTGGGCAGCTAGTGGGCAGCTAGTGGGCAGCTAGTGGGCAGCTAGTGGGCAGCTGGTGTGCAGCTAGTGGGCAGCTAGTGGGCAGCTAGTGGGCAGCTAGTGTGCAGCTAGTGGGCAGCTAGTGGGCAGCTAGTGTGCAGCTAGTGGGCAGCTAGTGGGCAGCTGGTGGGCAGCTAGTGGGCAGCTAGTGGGCAGCTAGTGTGCAGCTAGTGTGCAGCTAGTGTGCAGCTAGTGTGCAGCTAGTGGGCAGCTAGTGGGCAGCTAGTGGGCAGCTAGTGTGCAGCTAGTGTGCAGCTAGTGTGCAGCTAGTGTGCAGCTAGTGGGCAGCTAGTGGGCAGCTAGTGGGCAGCTAGTGGGCAGCTAGTGGGCAGCTAGTGGGCAGCTGGTGTGCAGCTAGTGGGCAGCTAGTGGGCAGCTAGTGGGCAGCTAGTGTGCAGCTAGTGGGCAGCTAGTGGGCAGCTAGTGTGCAGCTAGTGGGCAGCTAGTGGGCAGCTGGTGGGCAGCTAGTGGGCAGCTAGTGGGCAGCTAGTGGGCAGCTAGTGTGCAGCTAGTGGGCAGCTAGTGGGCAGCTGGTGGGCAGCTAGTGGGCAGCTAGTGTGCAGCTAGTGTGCAGCTAGTGGGCAGCTAGTGTGCAGCTAGTGGGCAGCTAGTGGGCAGCTAGTGTGCAGCTAGTGGGCAGCTAGTGGGCAGCTGGTGGGCAGCTAGTGGGCAGCTAGTGGGCAGCTAGTGTGCAGCTAGTGCGCAGCTAGTGGGCAGCTGGTGGGCAGCTAGTGGGCAGCTAGTGGGCAGCTAGTGTGCAGCTAGTGGGCAGCTAGTGGGCAGCTGGTGGGCAGCTAGTGTGCAGCTAGTGGGCAGCTAGTGTGCAGCTGGTGTGCAGCTAGTGGGCAGCTAGTGTGCAGCTAGTGGGCAGCTAGTGTGCAGCTGGTGTGCAGCTAGTGGGCAGCTAGTGTGCAGCTAGTGGGCAGCTAGTGGGCAGCTAGTGGGCAGCTAGTGTGCAGCTAGTGTGCAGCTAGTGGGCAGCTAGTGGGCAGCTAGTGTGCAGCTAGTGTGCAGCTAGTGGGCAGCTAGTGTGCAGCTAGTGGGCAGCTAGTGTGCAGCTAGTGGGCAGCTAGTGGGCAGCTGGTGTGCAGCTGGTGGGCAGCTAGTGGGCAGCTAGTGGGCAGCTGGTGGGCAGCTAGTGGGCAGCTAGGTGGGCAGCTGGTGGGCAGCTAGTGGGCAGCTAGTGTGCAGCTAGTGGGCAGCTAGTGGGCAGCTGGTGGGCAGCTAGTGTGCAGCTAGTGGGCAGCTAGTGTGCAGCTGGTGTGCAGCTAGTGGGCAGCTAGTGTGCAGCTAGTGGGCAGCTAGTGTGCAGCTAGTGGGCAGCTAGTGGGCAGCTAGTGGGCAGCTAGTGTGCAGCTAGTGTGCATCTAGTGGGCAGCTAGTGGGCAGCTAGTGTGCAGCTAGTGTGCAGCTAGTGGGCAGCTAGTGTGCAGCTAGTGGGCAGCTAGTGGGCAGCTAGTGGGCAGCTAGTGTGCAGCTAGTGTGCATCTAGTGGGCAGCTAGTGGGCAGCTAGTGTGCAGCTAGTGTGCAGCTAGTGGGCAGCTAGTGTGCAGCTAGTGGGCAGCTAGTGTGCAGCTAGTGGGCAGCTAGTGGGCAGCTAGTGGGCAGCTGGTGGGCAGCTAGTGGGCAGCTGGTGGGCAGCTAGTGGGCAGCTAGTGGGCAGCTGGTGGGCAGCTAGTGGGCAGCTAGTGGGCAGCTAGTGGGCAGCTAGTGGGCAGCTAGGGGGCAGCTAGGGGGCAGCTAGTGGGCAGCTAGTGTGCAGCTAGTGTGCAGCTGGTGGGCAGCTAGTGGGCAGCTAGTGGGCAGCTAGTGGGCAGCTAGTGGGCAGCTAGGGGGCAGCTAGTGGGCAGCTAGTGGGCAGCTAGTGGGCAGCTAGTGGGCAGCTAGTGGGCAGCTAGTGTGCAGCTAGTGTGCATCTAGTGTGCAGCTAGTGTGCAGCTAGTGTGCATCTAGTGTGCAGCTAGTGTGCATCTAGTGTGCAGCTAGTGTGCAGCTAGTGGGCTTCTAGTGGGCATCTAGTGTGCAGCTAGTGGGCAGCTGGTGTGCAGCTAGTGTGCAGCTAGTGTGCATCTAGTGGGCATCTAGTGTGCAGCTAGTGGGCATCTAGTGGGCATCTAGTGGGCAGCTAGTGTGCAGCTAGTGGGCAGCTAGTGTGCAGCTAGTGTGCAGCTAGTGTGCAGCTAGTGGGCAGCTAGTGTGCAGCTAGTGGGCAGCTAGTGTGCAGCTAGTGGGCAGCTAGTGTGCAGCTAGTGGGCAGCTAGTGGGCAGCTGGTGTGCAGCTGGTGGGCAGCTAGTGTGCAGCTAGTGGGCAGCTAGTGGGCAGCTGGTGGGCAGCTAGTGGGCAGCTAGTGGGCAGCTAGTGGGCAGCTAGGGGGCAGCTAGGGGGCAGCTAGTGGGCAGCTAGTGTGCAGCTAGTGGGCAGCTAGTGTGCAGCTGGTGTGCAGCTAGTGGGCAGCTAGTGTGCAGCTAGTGGGCAGCTAGTGGGCAGCTAGTGGGCAGCTAGTGTGCAGCTAGTGTGCATCTAGTGGGCAGCTAGTGGGCAGCTAGTGTGCAGCTAGTGTGCAGCTAGTGGGCAGCTAGTGGGCAGCTAGTGGGCAGCTAGTGTGCAGCTAGTGGGCAGCTAGTGGGCAGCTGGTGTGCAGCTGGTGGGCAGCTAGTGGGCAGCTAGTGGGCAGCTGGTGGGCAGCTGGTGGGCAGCTAGTGGGCAGCTAGTGGGCAGCTAGTGGGCAGCTAGTGGGCAGCTAGTGGGCAGCTAGGGGGCAGCTAGTGGGCAGCTAGTGTGCAGCTGGTGTGCAGCTGGTGGGCAGCTAGTGGGCAGCTAGTGGGCAGCTAGTGGGCAGCTAGGGTGCAGCTAGTGGGCAGCTAGTGGGCAGCTAGTGGGCAGCTAGTGGGCAGCTAGTGTGCAGCTAGTGTGCATCTAGTGTGCAGCTAGTGTGCAGCTAGTGTGCATCTAGTGTGCATCTAGTGTGCAGCTAGTGTGCAGCTAGTGTGCAGCTAGTGGGCTTCTAGTGGGCATCTAGTGGGCAGCTGGTGGGCAGCTGGTGTGCAGCTAGTGTGCAGCTAGTGTGCATCTAGTGGGCATCTAGTGTGCAGCTAGTGGGCATCTAGTGGGCATCTAGTGGGCAGCTAGTGTGCAGCTAGTGGGCAGCTAGTGGGCAGCTAGTGTGCAGCTAGTGGGCAGCTAGTGTGCAGCTAGTGGGCAGCTAGTGGGCAGCTGGTGTGCAGCTAGTGTGCAGCTAGTGGGCAGCTAGTGGGCAGCTAGTGGGCAGCTAGTGGGCAGCTAGGGGGCAGCTAGGGGGCAGCTAGGGGGCAGCTAGTGGGCAGCTAGTGGGCAGCTAGTGGGCAGCTAGTGGGCAGCTAGTGTGCAGCTAGTGTGCATCTAGTGTGCAGCTAGTGTGCAGCTAGTGTGCATCTAGTGTGCAGCTAGTGTGCATCTAGTGTGCAGCTAGTGGGCAGCTGGTGTGCAGCTAGTGGGCAGCTAGTGGGCAGTTAGTGGGCAGCTAGTGGGCAGCTAGTGGGTAGCTAGTGGGCAGCTAGTGTGCAGCTAGTGTGCAGCTAGGGTGCAGCTAGTGTGCAGCTAGTGGGCATCTAGTGGGCATCTAGTGGGCAGCTGGTGTGCAGCTAGTGTGCAGCTAGTGGGCATCTAGTGGGCAGCTAGTGGGCATCTAGTGGGCATCTAGTGTGCATCTAGTGGGCAGCTAGTGTGCAGCTAGTGTGCAGCTAGTGTGCAGCTAGTGTGCAGCTAGGGTACAGCTAGTGTGCAGCTAGTGGGCATCTAGTGGGCATCTAGTGGGCATCTAGTGGGCAGCTGGTGTGCAGCTAGTGTGCAGCTAGTGGGCATCTAGTGGGCATCTAGTGGGCATCTAGTGGGCATCTAGTGGGCAGCTAGTGTGCATCTAGTGGGCAGCTAGTGGGCAGCTGGTGGGCAGCTGGTGGGCAGCTGGTGGGCAGCTGGTGGGCAGCTAGTGGGCAGCTGGTGGGCAGCTAGTGTGCATCTAGTGTGCAGCTAGTGTGCAGCTAGTGGGCATCTAGTGGGCAGCTGGTGTGCAGCTAGTGTGCAGCTAGTGTGCATCTAGTGGGCATCTAGTGTGCAGCTAGTGGGCATCTAGTGGGCAGCTAGTGTGCATCTAGTGGGCAGCTAGTGTGCAGCTAGTGGGCAGCTGGTGGGCAGCTAGTGGGCAGCTAGTGTGCAGCTAGTGGGCAGCTGGTGGGCAGCTGGTGGGCAGCTGGTGGGCAGCTGGTGGGCAGCTAGTGTGCAGCTAGTGGGCAGCTGGTGTGCAGCTAGTGTGCAGCTGGTGGGCAGCTAGTGGGCAGCTAGTGGGCAGCTAGTGGGCAGCTAGTGGGCAGCTAGGGTGCAGCTAGTGGGCAGCTAGTGGGCATCTAGTGGGCATCTAGTGGGCAGCTAGTGGGCAGCTGGTGGGCAGCTGGTGGGCAGCTAGTGGGCAGCTGGTGGGCAGCTAGGGTGCATCTAGTGGGCAGCTAGTGGGCAGCTGGTGTGCAGCTAGTGGGCAGCTAGTGGGCAGCTAGTGGGCAGCTAGGGTGCAGCTAGTGGGCAGCTAGTGGGCAGCTAGTGTGCAGCTAGTGTGCAGCTGGTGGGCAGCTAGTGGGCAGCTAGTGGGCAGCTAGTGGGCAGCTAGGGTGCAGCTAGTGGGCAGCTAGTGGGCAGCTAGTGGGCAGCTAGTGGGCAGCTAGTGGGCAGCTAGTGTGCAGCTAGTGTGCATCTAGTGTGCAGCTAGTGTGCAGCTAGTGTGCAGCTAGTGTGCATCTAGTGTGCAGCTAGTGTGCAGCTAGTGTGCAGCTAGTGTGCAGCTAGTGTGCAGCTAGTGTGCAGCTAGTGGGCATCTAGTGGGCATCTAGTGGGCAGCTGGTGTGCAGCTGGTGTGCAGCTAGTGTGCAGCTAGTGTGCATCTAGTGGGCATCTAGTGTGCAGCTAGTGGGCATCTAGTGGGCATCTAGTGGGCAGCTAGTGTGCAGCTAGTGGGCAGCTAGTGTGCAGCTGGTGGGCAGCTGGTGGGCAGCTGGTGGGCAGCTGGTGTGCAGCTAGTGGGCAGCTAGTGTGCAGCTAGTGGGCAGCTAGTGGGCAGCTAGTGGGCAGTTAGTGGGCAGCTAGTGGGCAGCTAGTGGGTAGCTAGTGGGCAGCTAGTGTGCAGCTAGTGTGCAGCTAGGGTGCAGCTAGTGTGCAGCTAGTGGGCATCTAGTGGGCATCTAGTGGGCAGCTGGTGTGCAGCTAGTGTGCAGCTAGTGGGCATCTAGTGGGCATCTAGTGGGCAGCTAGTGTGCATCTAGTGGGCAGCTAGTGTGCAGCTAGGGTGCAGCTAGTGTGCAGCTAGTGGGCATCTAGTGGGCATCTAGTGGGCATCTAGTGGGCAGCTGGTGTGCAGCTAGTGTGCAGCTAGTGGGCATCTAGTGGGCATCTAGTGGGCATCTAGTGGGCAGCTAGTGTGCATCTAGTGGGCAGCTAGTGGGCAGCTGGTGGGCAGCTGGTGGGCAGCTGGTGGGCAGCTGGTGGGCAGCTAGTGTGCATCTAGTGTGCAGCTAGTGTGCAGCTAGTGGGCATCTAGTGGGCAGCTGGTGTGCAGCTAGTGTGCAGCTAGTGTGCATCTAGTGGGCATCTAGTGTGCAGCTAGTGGGCATCTAGTGGGCAGCTAGTGTGCATCTAGTGGGCAGCTAGTGTGCAGCTAGTGGGCAGCTGGTGGGCAGCTAGTGGGCAGCTAGTGTGCAGCTGGTGTGCAGCTAGTGGGCAGCTAGTGGGCAGCTAGTGTGCAGCTAGTGGGTAGCTAGTGGGCAGCTAGTGTGCAGCTAGTGGGCAGCTATTGGGCAGCTAGTGTGCAGCTAGTGGGCAGCTAGTGGGCAGCTAGTGTGCAGCTATTGGGCAGCTAGTGGGCAGCTAGTGTGCAGCTAGTGGGCAGCTACAGCTCGTGGGCAGCTAGTGGGCAGCTAGTGTGCAGCTAGTGGGCAGCTACAGCTAGTGGGCAGCTAGTGGGCAGCTAGTGGGCAGCTAGTGGGCAGCTACAGCTAGTGTGCAGCTAGCAGGCAGCTAGGGTGCAGCTAGTGGGCAGCTAGTGTGCAGCTAGTGGGCAGCTAGTATGCAGCTTGTGGGCAGCTAGTATGCAGCTTGTGGGCAGCTAGTGTGCAGCTAGTGTGCAGCTAGTGGGCAGCTAGTGGGCAGCTAGTATGCAGCTTGTGGGCAGCTAGTGTGCAGCTAGTGGGCAGCTAGTATGCAGCTAGTGGGCAGCTAGTGTGCAGCTAGTGGGCAGCTAGTATGCAGCTTGTGGGCAGCTAGTGGGCAGCTACAGCTAGTGGGCAGCTAGTGTGCAGCTAGTGTGCAGCTAGTGGGCAGCTACAGCTAGTGGGCAGCTAGTGGGCAGCTAGTGGGCAGCTACAGCTAGTGTGCAGCTAGCGGGCAGCTAGGGTGCAGCTAGCGGGCAGCTAGTATGCAGCTAGTGGGCAGCTAGTATGCAGCTTGTGGGCAGCTAGTATGCAGCTTGTGGGCAGCTAGTGTGCAGCTAGTGGGCAGCTAGTGTGCAGCTTGTGGGCAGCTAGTGTGCAGCTAGTGGGCAGCTAGTGTGCAGCTAGTGGGCAGCTAGTGTGCAGCTAGTGGGCAGCTAGTATGCAGCTTGTGGGCAGCTAGTATGCAGCTAGGGGGCAGCTAGTGTGCAGCTAGTGGGCAGCTAGTATGCAGCTAGTGGGCAGCTAGTGTGCAGCTAGTGTGCAGCTAGTGTGCAGCTAGTGTGCAGCTAGTGGGCAGCTACAGCTAGTGGGCAGCTAGTGTGCAGCTAGTGTGCAGCTAGTGGGCAGCTACAGCTAGTGGGCAGCTAGTATGCAGCTTGTGGGCAGCTAGTGTGCAGCTAGTGGGCAGCTAGTATGCAGCTTGTGGGCAGCTAGTGTGCAGCTAGTGGGCAGCTAGTATGCAGCTAGTGGGCAGCTAGTGGGCAGCTAGTGGGCAGCTAGTATGCAGCTAGTGGGCAGCTAGTGGGCAGCTAGTGGGCTTCCGAGTCACTTGCTTCAGAAGCGAGGCAAGAATCCTTCCTAGCCTCGGAAAACGAAGAATGGTGGAACAGGTGCGCGTCATATGTGAGGCCCCGCTCAAGGGCACCACGGCAGGGCAGGAGGTGAACTGGGACCTCTCCAAGTAGCAGTCCACTCTCCATATTTTAGGTCTGGTCGGGGACTTGAACCGGCGACCCTACAGCTCCCGGTCCACGCCCCGACTGACTGAGCACGGACATCATGAAGCCTTGATGCACTCGAATGTAAAACTAAAAAGTTATGAAAGTAGTAAATCGGTCAGATTTGACCCGAAGGCGACCGGATGGTTACAGAAACCCCGCGGGCTAAAAGGAGCTTCGTGGGTTTAATCTGAGAGAAAATCAGTTGACAAACAAGTAAAAAACAAACTCGAAGCCGTCAAGTTGCGTATCAAAACATTTATTTGTCTCCAGTATCAAAACTCAACACATTCCATCTCAGGGATTATTCACTTTCAATCTTTGGAGGCTCACAGACTTTTACATGATTGCTTCGGTCGTTTCTCCAACACAACACACGGTAACTTCATGTCGTACACAATCACAATCGTGAACACACAAGACAGGATGGATCGGCAACAGGTTTTGAGTCAAGGCTGGATTTCGTTCAGTCATTATTTGGCGTAGGAAGTGGAACCCAAACAACGGTGTCGGGATGGCCATAAATCGGCTTTAGAGTTATCTGTGAACCCGGCTGTCGTCACAAAGATGGAAACCTCCATCCACTGGTCTAACACACATTGGTAATCCAGGGCGGCCAACCCCTGCTTGATACAGAGGTTCATTCAACAACGGCAGCATCGAGGGAAAAAGACGAGTGAAGAACAGAGATGGGAGGAAAGGCTGAAATGGAAAAGGGTCTGTTCGTAGGGAGTCTTCGCGTCACAGTCGGACACTGCGTGGCTGAAAAATAAGTGAGTGAATTAAAGGCAGGAAAAGTGACATAGCGGTGGTCAATGGCTCCTCTCACCCAGTGCGCTGTTGAGAAATAATTGTGTTAATACGAGATTTTCGATGATGTTGTGAACCCTAAGACCTCAGCCAGTCTCGACCACACGTGTCGGACCATACCAAAGGTTAGCATGCTTTCAAAGTACCCCACATGTAATCAATAGTCAAACATAGACGCAGACCTTTTAGACTAACGGCCCGTCCACACACAGGCGTGAAAAAAATCTTGAAGCTGGGCGTGTCTGAAGCGTGGCGATTTCACTCGCCCAAGGCGACCGACAACCAATCAGGAATCTCCCGCCCCCGACATACAAAGCAATAGCGATGTTAAACGAAGTAAACTGGATATAAATCCCCAAACAGGCGAAAACCTACCAGTTTCACCCCCTGCCTCTGCCCCCTCCCTCCATGCCTGGCTCCTCCGGTTTGGATCCCGGTAATAGTTCTGGTCGTAAAGAACCGGGTGATTTGCTACCGTAACTTCTCGTTTGGAATATGAGGAAATGAACTGCGGTCTGGCTCTCCCAGATTGCACGCGGTTTGATTGGCTAGCGCTTGTACTGGCGGGATTTGCATAAACGGGATTTGATTGGCTGATGCTAGCTTCGAAAGCATCGGGAGCATCAAAAGTGGAACATTGCTCGACTTTTGATGCTCACGATGCAAAGCCACGCTCCGCTCCCCACGATGCAGTTCGGCGAAGATTCAAAATCTTCCACGTCACCCCATTCAAGTGAATGGGCGAAGCTTTGAAAGATTTGTTTCATGCCCGTGTGTGGACCGGGCGTAAGAGTCAAAAGCTACGGGTCATTTGAAAACACTTGGAGCTGCTATCGGATCAAAATCAAGACATCCAACGTCTTATAAACGTAGAACCCTAACTCTAACCACGGTGACGTGAATACTGGATGACAGTCTATATACTCTTCGATGTTTCGGATAACATTTGATTATAAAACTCAACATGCAGCAAATCATTTAGTTTCCAAAGCCTTACTCTTTTAAAACAGCGTCAAGTGCTTTCAAATGACCTGCTGGGTTTTCTCAAAGATTACTTCAGAGGGACAGATGTTGGCGCTTTGCACACGCACTTCAACAAGGGATCAATCAAGAACTTAAGAAACGTTAAGTAATAAATAGTTGAATGCAGTATTAGCATAAAACCAACACCTGCCTCTAAGTTGGGAAACGTTGAAGCCATTTCTAACTAAGCGTGCAAACCCCTTTGGTATGGTCCCCTGATTGAGTGTTCGGGTATCAAAGCCGACCACGCAGCTCTTTGGACGTGACCTGAAGGAAAAAGGAAAAAGACGAGTTATTTCCAAACACCGCGGATCCCCAAATGGACCTGTTGAGAAGAAGTTAGCGCGTGAAGCTATCATCGTGATACTCGCAGCCCAGCTGAAGACAGACCCATACACATATATGAGCCTTTCTTAGTTGAATATTAAACCACATGTTGTGATGTCGGCAAAAAGCTAGTACCATTTTCCTCATGGAGATTACTATAACAAATAGAACATCTAAAACCTCAAGGTACAAGATGTACGAAACGCTTAAGATAAGGTACAAAAAGATTCAATATGAATCTGATCTGTCGCTACAAGACGTCAGATGTGTCTTGTATACTTGTGTATTACTGGCATTGCCGGTACTCTTTTAAACCCACAGGATTTACTATAACACTTAAATACAACCCACAACATGAAAGACATGAAATACACATTGTTAGGGAACACGTAAAACTCAAAACAAAAAGGAATAAAACATAGGCAGTCGAGGACAACCGTACAACGCGGAAAATACTCCAGTTTTACAAGAAGAAAATACGTTTAGACACATTTTCTGATTTGACCCCACAGGTCTCATACTCCATGCGTGGTGAGGAACCTAGAAAACCTTCCCTGGCAAGAATCAGATGTTTAAAGAGTGGGATATAAGTAGGGAAACCACTAAACGGATGAGTTTGAGTCACACATGCAGTCAAGCATGAAGGCTTGAAACCATAATCTGTGATGTCATCCAGATGCACAGTTGATTAACCAATCGAAACGTATCGTTAACCGTCCGAATGAAGTATTTAAACGTCAGTAATATAACACGTAGCTACCTTTAGCTGCACATTAGCACGACATCACAGTTCAATGGAAGGGGCGATTTTCTTTTACCTTTTTGGTTTTAAAACAACCAATCCATCGCCCCAATTCAGTGGCATCCCCCTGTATACGAGGTAGTATCTCGTGCCATACAAGGCGGATATGTTTACGGTGAATACCAAGGAACTTACAGAGTAATTAAGGTATAAAATGCAGCTTGAATACGAGCGTAAAAAGGCACCATGGACATCACACACAACCACACGTCTTTGGGCTAAAGTTGAACCGGCTTCACATACCTCCATGTTCACGGTATATTGGCCATGTTTTTATTTTCCCTTAAACTTGTTTTCTTATAAACAGAAATGTGGTCCAGTCATTCTTCATTTTCTTCTTAGAAACAAAACACTAGTAAAATGATTTATGTCTGGACACATCAGAATATCCTTACATGTAAAAACTTGATACAACAGAAGTAAAGAATAAAAAAAAAGGGTTTCAACAGGATAAATATTGAGAGAAAGTTCTGGTTTTTGTACATGATGACTACATAGATATAATGGTTGCCCCCTCTGCTTTCTGTGTGAAAATGTACATGAGATTCACTTCTGGACTATAGTATAAGGAAATAGTGGTATTTTTAAAATAACTGCTTTTGTTTGACTATCGTTGAAGCCGGAATAGACAAAAAACGAAGTGGGATAAATTAAAAAAGCTTGAAATTATGGAAACTCTTACTGCGATGTGGCATCACTTCCCAAACAAGAGTTCAGAGGAAAATTAAAACGCATTGGAGAAGTGTTACCTACAATTTCTCATGAAGAAATGCATCTTTTGTAAGAGTGCAATATCAAAATGATCAAAGGATGTCTTGATTGGAATTAGGGGATGCAATTAAAGGGGGCAGGAATTCAATTCACGGGGCAAAGTCATCTTTCTTCTACAGCTTCGTCTGAAGGCAAACCAACGTTTTAATCCACATCAACCACGCAGCTCCGCGATAAGGCAACAAATCAGATTTCAATGAGTCATATCAGAACAAAGGAGGCCTAACGTACGACCTGGCAAAGGTTTAAAGAAATGAATCGTACGCTAATTCAATCTGATTTATCAAAATGTGCGATTAATTGGAAGTTATCAACGTTGCAAAGTCCAGTCCCTCAAAGCACACTAAATCTAAATACTCCATAATCAGACTAACAACTAAAAAAATACATCCAAAAGGATTTGAAGGAAACTTCCAGGTAACAGCTAAAATATTCAATAACAGAACAACGAGAAATGACCGTAACTCGAGATAAACTTAACAATCTAAACTCAAGAAAACACCACAAAATAAACACGAGAAAGCACAACATTTACAAATCCTAAAACCATTGGAAAGCTTTTTAAGTTTACATCCAAAACCAATTGGCTTTCAAGTCACGGCTTCCACCTTAGTGCCTGTATGCAAGTTCTCCACTAGATGGTGCCATTCACCCAAAAACCGCTTTTAGACTATCCGAGCTTGAGATGTAAAAAAGAAAGAAAATGAAGTACCATTAGTGATGAAATACTGCCACCTACAGGCGGGAAGAAGCACTGCAACGTGAAAAGGGCCATTTTCTGCTCAAAACTACGGCAAACAATGAAAAAAACAACTTTCAAAGTGGTCTGCGTGTTTAGTTTTAATACTGAGTCTAACTGAGGAGGGGAGCAACCATTATCCCATGATAAGTTCCACTTAGTGTCCGTGTGGGATGCACAAAACATTCACATCAAAAGCAGGATTATTAAACGGTCCAGTGTCTCTTTTTCGGGTGCCATTTGTACAACAATTCAAGTCAAACAATGGCATGCTCGCGATAGGAACACAGTCTCTGTCCCAAGTGCATAAGAAGATGAGTGAATGATGCTTCTGTGTAGAAACTGAAGAAATAAACGTCGTCCGATGAGATGCTTCCACGTTGCTGGGAGGAATCTTGGCTCTTATTGCGCTCCTCATCCATCAATCAGCGACACATCAATGTGGGACAAATCAATCATGTGCCTGTGTGGTTGATGTGATGATAAGGTGTGAGTTAAAGATACTGACTTTAGGCGCTTTCACACCAAGTACTTTGCCGAACTTAGTTCTGATGAACTAAAGAGCAGATCGCTTTCACACCGGAATAAGTCCCTGGGGGAGGATGAGGCAAATGGAGCCGCTGACGTCACTTCTTCTTCTTCTGCTTTGGGTTTACTGGCAGGCCGCAAACCACTTCACGGCGTATACTGCCTCCCAAAGTCCCCGGCCGGAAGTCCCCGGAGTTGGGGACTGGCTTCAGTTTTATTTTGTGTTGCCATAAGTTAGTCTCTCTGCGTTTCTGCGCTGGGCTAATAATGCTAATAATGCTAATGCGAGCAAATAAAATGGCGGCTTCTCAAAACTTTTCGGGAGTTTTAAGGGGCGTGGTTCGAAATCCGCACAGCCAATCAGAAATAGGAACCTTTTTCTCGCTCTCTAGCACGGACTGAAAAGGGGGCGGAAAGGTTTTCATGAACTAATTTTAGTTCCGGATTTATTTGGTGTGAACGCACATTTTCGGAACTATACTGGGAAAAGTACTCCGGTGTGAAAGCGCCTATTGTTGTGGTGCTTAAAAAATATACAGAAGCCACATTTAGTGCTGCAGATATTTGAATATACGAGGGACATCTTTCAAAAGTGGATACGAGGCACATGCACTTCTTTGAGGTTCTGAAAAAGCTCGTGAGCCGCTCAAAAATTGTGGAAATGCTAAGAATTTTTTTTTCTGCTATAATAACAGTTTTACTCGCACTGTAGCAATGATCTTGGTGTCAAATCATACATTTGTGACCGTAGAAACCAAATATAGACGTCAGGAATTACTCAGAAGCTTCTTTTTATCATGTCTAAGTCATAAGTACTGGTGACTTTTGCTAACTTAGAAGACCAGTATTGTGTGATTTAGTGTCCGAAATGCTTTCTAAAAAGCCCCACATTTGAACATGTTGCGTTTAAAATTACACAAAAAAGCATTGATGAAGTTTTTTGAATAGTAAATGTGTCAAAAACATATAATTCAACATCACAAATCACAGAAATTGGCACATTAAGTTCTTTGAGGTTTTAAAAAAAGCTCGTTAGCGACTCAATAATGGTGGAAATGCTAAGAAATGCTCTTTTTTTTCTATAGTAACAGTTTTACTTGCACTGTATAAATGATCTTGGTGTCAAAACATAATGTGTTACCATAGAAACCAAATCAGAAGCTTCTTTTTACCACGACTAAGCCATAAAACATGCATTGTGGAAGTATTATGGGGTGTAGGAGTGCGATAGTAGAGGAAGTGACATCATGGTGTTCAGTAACTCATTTGGCTAACATAGAAAAATTGTATTTTGTGGTTTAGTGTTCAAAATGCTATCCGATAAGTTTAAAATGACACAAAAGCTTTGAAGAAGTGTCTGGATTGTAAACGTGACTTCCCCAGAGTCAAAAACATAGAATTCAACACCAAAAATCACAGAAAATTGATAGAGTTGTTGAAATTCTGTGGTAAAAAAATTCTGAAAATGCGCTCGTTTCCACTTTTGAAAGTTACAGCTATCTGCAGCACGAAATGGCATCATGTAAACAACAACAAACCACAGTTATCATTTGATCTGTTTTTATATTAAAATGTGAAGAAAGGAGGAGTCTCGATTACCTGTGGAAGCTCATCTGAAAATTGTTGGCATGCTGGGAGCTGGAAAATGTGGCGACTGCTTTCCTCTGCTGGGGCATCATTTTGAACATCTGCAAATTAAACAGATAGGAATATGTTGAATTATCATTTAGGAAAAGACCAGGTGTCACTTGTAATCAGCGGTGGAAAGTACAGTAGCTCAAGTACTTAAAGGTCAGCTATCGTGCTATTTTAGGCAAGAGCTCAGATATATAAAATATAAAAAAAAATACCAAACAGATCAGCCATTAGCCATGCCTCATGTTTCCATGCCCCTCTATTTCACTTCCTGTTTCTAAAGTGCTGATTTGGGGATAAAGCTTTAAAGAGGAGGGGTCTGAGCTCATGCGGGACCCGGCAGCTACCGTCTAAACTAAATGCTGCCGTGATGAAACGCCATATCATGGATCATCAAGGATCTGAAACAGTCTGGAGCTCAAAGGCTTTCTCTCTAGCCGGTTATACCACACGGTGAGTTCCTTTCTACTTCCTGCTTCTTCACACACATGCTCTCCAGTACAGGTTAGCTCTGAGTGCTAGCGATGCTAATGTGAACACCGGCCATATTACGTCCAAAACAGTCGGGCATTGTTTCTGATAGCAACGTTTCTGATTGGCCCGTGGGTCCACATTTCAGATGTTACGCCATATCGGACGCAAACCTGGATCAGCTCCGTTGTTCCCCGTTTTTAGAGATTTGGGTACGGAGGAAAAGAGAGAGGGTTTTATGTTCTGACGCTGCGTGAGTTCCCCGACACACCGGGGACACATGTTGATGAGAGAAGACATCACAAAGTGCATTTTGCATGATAGGTCCCCTTTAAATACAAATGTGAGGTACTTAGACTTCAGTATTTCCATTTGTATGCTGCTTTATACTTCATATCTACTTCAATTCAAAGGTAAATAATGTACTTTTTATTTCACTTAAGTTACTTTAAAGCCTTTTAGATTCATATTTCTACACATACATTTTGCAGTACCTTTAAAAATCTCATGTTGTGATGAAGAAGAAATGACAATTCTGCCAGAAAATAACCACGTAACTTCTCAAATGTGAAGATTGGCCGTTTTTTGCTTAAACAAATAAATCAGATTTTAAAAACTGACATTTCTAGAATTACTTTTGTTGTTGTTGTTGTTGTTTTCCTCTGTATTTAGATGGTGATTTAGTTACTTCTACTATTTGTATGTTCTCTTGCTGTATTAAGAACAGTGTTCCTGTATAACTATGTTTTGAAAGTTGCTACTTAAATAATGGGTTTTCTCTGCGAGGATTACGTTCACCCTTTATACTTTAAGGTCATTTTAAGTACTGTAACCTAAGTACCATTCTCAATACAGCACTATTACATGTAGTGGAGTATTTTTTAGGGATGTAACGATACCAAAAACTCACGGTACGATAATATCGCGATAAAAAGTCCACGGTACGATATTTATCGCGATATTTCTTTATTAAATAATAAATATGATTTGAACAGCATTTTCGTAGATAGTAGTATTTTAAAGTGTCAACAATATAATAATCAGACCCTGCAATAGAATAAATCAAGTTTCACTTTAGTTTTTCAAGTAACTCAACTCTAACGCACTCACTCGGCGTCATCAAGGTTATCTTTCAGGAATATGAGCACGTCCACATGTCCAGGTAGAAGCTGGGATGTTTGGGCGATTGCAAAACCCCCTGCTGTGGAGACAACTCTCTCGCTTGGTACTGATGTTGCTGGGACGGAGAGATATGCTTTGGCCCTGGGGTACAGCAGTGGGTCAAACTGTGCATTGTTGCCAAGAAGGTGAGGCTTATTGACAGAGATATAAATATACTGTTGGTACTTGTCCATGTCTCTCGGTGTGTACATGTAGCCCTGTAGATACCATGTCCTTCTGTTGTTTTATGTTCATGTTGTAACCTACTTGCGGCCATGTTGGACAGGTCTCCCTTGTAAAAGAGATCGATGATCTCAATGGGACCATCTGGGTGAATAAAGGTTTAAAAAAATATATATATATCGCTGTAGATTTTGTCAGTCTTGTATCTATTTGCCGCGATATTCGATATATCGTTACATCCCTAGTATTTTTACAAGGTAGCATTAGTACTTCTACGTAAGTCAAGCACTTCTTATAACAATAACAATTAAAAGCAGCTAAATTACATTTTCTATTATCATCGTGCTTTTGCTACCGTCAAAATGTCTCCTGCTCACAACGAGATCTACTTCTTATCCACAAGAGGGAGTGGGGTGATATTCACAATCTCTCCCTAATCACCACGACAGAGGGCGCCATCAGATCACACTACGAGAAAAGATGCCCCGATGGTGGTACGTGTATTTTTATCATGACATACGACAATACTTTAACGGTCAGATCAAGTCTGAAATGTGACTTGCATCAACATGCGTACCAACATAAACAAATATCACAATACATGGAAAACATTTGATGAAATACAAACGGACACATTCTCTGTAAAAGATATTTGCGATATGAATAGTTTATGTAAATAACAGAAGGTGTGTTCTTTGAACCCGAAAAGGAGTTGTTTTTGTTAGACGCTTTTATCCAAAGCGACCGTGGACAACCCCCACCCATCGACATGCTGACTGCAGTGGGACTCTAACCTGCTACCCCCTGATTCGAAGTCCAGCACACTATCCACTGAGCCACAGCCTCCCACTCGTGTCTTAAGTACAGATTTTAACGGAGATATCAACATTTAAATACGGTATTCTAAAGTAATGCTATGTACTTGAGTAAAAGTAGAAGTACTCAGATCTTGTTCTTGAGTAAAAGTAGAAGTACTCAGATCTTGTTCTTGAGTAAAAGTAGAAGTACTCAGATCTTGTTCTTGAGTAAAAGTAGAAGTACTCAGATCTTGTTCTTGAGTCAAAGTAGGAGTACTCAGATCTTGTACTTGAGTAAAAGTAGAAGTACTCAGATCTTGTAGTAAAAGTAGAAGTACTCAGATCTTGTAGTAAAAGTAGAAGTACTCAGATCTTGTAGTAAAAGTAGAAGTACTCAGATCTTGTACTTGAGTAAAAGTAGAAGTACTCAGATCTTGTTCTTGAGTAAAAGTAGAAGTACTCAGATCTTGTACTTGAGTCAAAGTAGGAGTACTCAGATCTTGTACTTGAGTACAAGTAGAAGTACTCAGATATTGTACTTGAGTAAAAGTAGAAGTACTCAGATCTTGTAGTAAAAGTAGAAGTACTCAGATCTTGTAGTAAAAGTAGAAGTACTCAGATCTTGTAGTAAAAGTAGAAGTACTCAGATCTTGTACTTGAGTAAAAGTAGAAGTACTCTGATCTTGTACTTGAGTAAAAGTAGAAGTACTCAGATCTTGTTCTTGAGTAAAAGTAGAAGTACTCAGATCTTGTACTTGAGTCAAAGTAGGAGTACTCAGATCTTGTACTTGAGTAAAAGTAGAAGTACTCAGATCTTGTACTTGAGTAAAAGTAGAAGTACTCAGATCTTGTAGTAAAAGTAGAAGTACTCAGATCTTGTAGTAAAAGTAGAAGTACTCTGATCTTGTACTTGAGTAAAAGTAGAAGTACTCTGATCTTGTACTTGAGTAAAAGTAGAAGTACTCAGATCTTGTTCTTGAGTAAAAGTAGAAGTACTCAGATCTTGTAGTAAAAGTAGAAGTACTCAGATCTTGTACTTGAGTAAAAGTAGAAGTACTCTGATCTTGTACTTGAGTAAAAGTAGAAGTACTCTGATCTTGTACTTGAGTAAAAGTAGAAGTACTCTGATCTTGTACTTGAGTAAAAGTAGAAGTACTCTGATCTTGGACTTGAGTAAAAGTAGAAGTACTCAGATCTTGTTCTTGAGTAAAAGTAGAAGTACTCTGATCTTGGAGTAAAAGTAGAAGTACTCAGATCTTGTAGTAAAAGTAGAAGTACTCCGATCTTGTACTTGAGTAAAAGTAGAAGTACTCAGGGACACAACGACATGCTGACTACAGTGGGACTCAAACTTGCTACCCCCTGATTCGAAGTCCAGCACACTATCCACTGAGCCACAGCCACAGCCTGCCACTTGTGTCTTAAGTACAGATATTAACGGAGATATCAACATTTAAATACGGCGATATCAAAAGATAAAGTTTGCATCGCTCTCGGCGTCCCGGCCCAGCCACTGGGACACACTTAAACCCACCTTCCTTTGTCCTACCTGGAAATAAAACTTAACACGACCCTTAAGAGATTCCCTTAATACCACAGGCTACTTGCTTTGATTAATTACCTCTGAAACGTACTGTCCTAGCGACTCTTAATAAGAACACAGTGAAGCGTTGGCAAGAGGCACAAGGTTAGTGTTGCTGTGGTCAACATGTGGGTCTCAATGCCTTTATTTACTGGATTGCTAACTATTTGAAGTTTAACGGTATTCTAAAGTAATGCTATGTACTTGAGTAAAAGTAGAAGTACTCAGATCTTGTTCTTGAGTAAAAGTAGAAGTACTCAGATCTTGTTCTTGAGTAAAAGTAAAAGTACTCAGATCTTGTTCTTGAGTAAAAGTAGAAGTACTCAGATCTTGTTCTTGAGTAAAAGTAGAAGTACTCAGATCTTGTTCTTGAGTAAAAGTAGAAGTACTCAGATCTTGTACTTGAGTCAAAGTAGGAGTACTCAGATCTTGTACTTGAGTAAAAGTAGAAGTACTCAGATCTTGTAGTAAAAGTAGAAGTACTCAGATCTTGTACTTGAGTAAAAGTAGAAGTACTCAGATCTTGTACTTGAGTCAAAGTAGGAGTACTCAGATCTTGTACTTGAGTAAAAGTAGAAGTACTCAGATCTTGTAGTAAAAGTAGAAGTACTCAGATCTTGTAGTAAAAGTAGAAGTACTCAGATCTTGTACTTGAGTAAAAGTAGAAGTACTCTGATCTTGTACTTGAGTAAAAGTAGAAGTACTCAGATCTTGTTCTTGAGTAAAAGTAGAAGTACTCAGATCTTGTAGTAAAAGTAGAAGTACTCAGATCTTGTACTTGAGTAAAAGTAGAAGTACTCTGATCTTGTACTTGAGTAAAAGTAGAAGTACTCAGATCTTGTACTTGAGTAAAAGTAGAAGTACTCAGATCTTGTTCTTGAGTAAAAGTAGAAGTACTCAGATCTTGTAGTAAAAGTAGAAGTACTCAGATCTTGCTCATAGATATTTGTGTGTCTTTGTGTAGCTCTTACGTTGTTACACATCAGTCAAGTGTACGACCATCTTTCGGAGTGATATGCTACAGTCTATATCATAAAATATCAATACTTGGCGTCCGCGTATCGATACAATAT
The DNA here is from genome assembly GCF_902827115.2 of Pseudochaenichthys georgianus. Lineage (NCBI taxonomy): Eukaryota > Metazoa > Chordata > Actinopteri > Perciformes > Channichthyidae > Pseudochaenichthys > Pseudochaenichthys georgianus. The sequence goes on from NC_047522.1 coordinate 24,148,436, forward strand.
CTCGATACTATGCCGTATCGATTATTTCCCCCACCCCTGACGGAAACCCCGGTTCCTACCTCTATGGGGCCGATGGATCTGAGGAGGTTCTGCAGTTGTGCGTCAGTAGTAGAAGAAGAAAGGCCTTCGATGGAAACGGTGCAGCGTTCAGTCTCGTCTGCTTTCGGACTTTGTCTCGTGGACATTGGCCGACCTCGACCAACCGGAGCGACCCCTCGCCCTCGTCCCCGTGCCGAAACGACCACCTACACCCAACGCAAAGTGTGAGAAAAAAAAACGCCCACATTTGGTAAAAAAAGAATAAATGAAATCGGGGAAGGGTGAGGAGGAGAAGGCGGCGGCGGCGGAGGCGGAGATACAGAAGATTTTACATTCTTTCAGTTATTAAGCTCCGAATATCTCGAGCAAACCACCAGAAACATGCAGGGAAGACGTTACATCAAAGATATCACAATATGAAAGATAGGGGTTAATAAGATAAGACTTTATTTATCCCGAAGGAAACAGTTACAGAGTTACAGAAATACAATAAACACAACAGCACAATAATAAAATACCGTTTCCTAATCATTTGAGTCCACTTTAAATCGTCCTCTCCGTGATGGTATGTTTGTGTTTTTATCCTTCTGTTGCTTTTAGAATATTTAACAAATTGTACGGTGTCCTCGAAAGACGCCTTAAATAAAATGTATTATTTGTATTATTAAAACTGTACACTAACCGCGCAGTAAAAAGAGCAATTAAATATCTACAGGAAACAAAGACATAATTAATGTGAATAACGTAGTGGCAGATACGTAATCGCTCGTTATTATAGATTAATAATAATACGTTATATTCCACAACCCATGCTAACATATTATTAGTAGTAGACCAACAAGGTAGATAGATATGTCACTATGTGTACAGATGTGCATTTTCACTTTAACGTATTCCGTACTATAACTTAGAGCAGGGGTGTCAAACTCAAATTCATCGCGGACCACATCAGCATTATGGTTGCACTCAAAGGGCCGGTTGTAACTTTAAGACTATATAAAAATACATACAAAATAATGTATTATATTACATCATTGCCTCTGCATTGGATTATCATCGGATAGGGTAATAACTTCATAATTAACTACGTCTGAAAGCAGAAGTCTAGGGCAAGTCAGTGCGTATGTCCCAAAAATGATTTAAAAAGAAAAGCCAAATTCTGGAGAAAAAAGAAATGGAAGTGACATTTTGAAATAAAAATCTAATTCTGAGAAAAAGGAATTCTATGAAAAAAGGCAAATTCTGAGAAAAAAAGTCAAATTCAGATGCATTGTGGGACATGTAGTTTATGGGCAACGTGCTTCTGTAGCATGTAACCGTATAATAATCATATTATATTCTTTGCAAGCTCTTGTGGGGCCGCATAAAATGAAGTCGCGGGCCTTGAGTTTGACACCCCTGACTTAGAGGACCAAATATGTACATATGCTGACAGTTATTTTACTTTTATTTTTACCCATTTCCTATTTTATAGTATTTTATTATCATTTTAATTTTATTTATTTTTGATTTGATTAATCTGTGTGACTCTTTGCTGTCCTGTTTTTTCCATACTTACCCTGTTGCTGCTTCGTACCACTGAATTTCCCCTCTGGATTAATAAAATCTTATATATATATATATATATATTTTGCACACAGTGTTGGTGTGGAAGTTCCCTTTACTGAAGACTTATTGAAACGGAAGCATTCAGTTATAATGCTCCAAATATCTAAAGCAAACCACCATTACTTTGAATTGCCTCGTGTTGAAAGGCGCTATATAAATAACCTTTCAACCAAGTGGAGACGAGCTACACTCCGCACAAAGAACGTTGATAAAACCGCTGCGTGTTTCCCTCTCACATGATTGACTTATCATATCTCTACACTGACGTCAAAACACGATGCCTGGCATATCTTCATTTGAGCTTGAGAGGTATGTGTTTTCTTCTGCAGAGGAGGAGGAGGAGGAGGAGGGGGAGTGAAGTGAAAGGGAATATTGTGTGTGTGTGTGTGTGTGTGTGTTGGGGGCGGGGGAGCGTACGAGCCATGCAAGACATGTGCCGTAGCTTTTCAGCGCCACCGAGTTTGGTTTCCGTGACAGGTGACAGGCGTAGAAAGAGGCCGAGGGACCTTATGTTACCCTCACGTGTTACACTGCACTCAAATTGTCAATATACTGCTGCAGCTGGCACACTGTCCCGTCTTATTATCACTGCTGCTGCTCCGTCGCCACGTCTACCGGTGAGGCAGCCGTCGCCAATTACGCCCAAATCTTTCACCGTCACCTCGAATATACATTTCTATTTTCTAGTCTTGTTCAAATGATGTGCATTGTGTCGCTATGACGGAGAAAATGTCACAATTTGGGATCAATAAAGTCAATCTTATCTTACATTAAGGACGCATGCTCGATGGAAGTCTATATCTGTTGGCCTTTTAGGCAGCCAACACGTTCTCAATGCTCCGATGCATCTTAAATCTTACTATCATCCCATCGCTGCCTATATTTCAGGTGGTTATCACGATGTGAACTTGCCCATATCTTTCACCGTTACCTTGTATATATGTCTCTTTTCTATTCGTGTGCAGTGTGTGCTTTCAACATGCTGATGTGACGGAAATAATGGGATCAATTAATCTTATCTTACATCATGGAAGCAAAGCTCAAAATATATCTGTTCCCCTTTTAGGTAGCCAACACTCTCTCAATGCTCTGATGCATCTTAAACTGTTTCTATTCGATTTAATATCATCCCATCTATCATCCATTATTTTAACTTGTAACCACAATGTGAATTTGCACCATCCGTCGTTATATCATCGTCTATTCTTTCTTTCTATCTGTTTCTCTGTCAGATTTCCATCGACAGAACTTCACCGTAGCCGTGTACGAATGACAATAAAAGCCTTGAGGTCTTTAATCTTTTATTTCAGACACTGTTAATATAGATATATAGTCAGTGTTGCAGAGGGGAAAGCATGCAGCGGCTCCTCACATACCCTGTTCTGCTGTGGGGTGACTCCTCGTCCAGCTGGAGCTGCTACTGCTGCTGCTGCTCCTTGTTGCCCCGCCATCGTCACCTTTCTTTGGGTCAGAGGTGATGCCGCCCAGGTGCCTTGTTGTTGTTGTTGAACTGGATTTCCAACACCAACTCCTCCACCCTGTAAGATGGAAGAACGTTGAGCCATTTTGCATATGTATCTTATTTATATATTGTATTTTCTTTATGTTGATGGATGCATCGATGAATTATAGCGACATAGTCACACATATGGTGAAACGCCGTATAGCTTCGAATCTTATGATTAAAAGTTTCCCATTTTCTCAGTTCCCTTTAATGGACTACGACGGATCATTAATGTGGATGCGGGTTGTTGTTCCGACCGCTCACATCACTCACTCAGCCCCTCAAACACACCAAATCCCAGGCTTCTTCCTATCAATCTGCGGGCCTCACAATCATATTCAGCCGTTCAGGCAAAGAGGGAGATACAAGGCCATATCTACAAAGCGGCGGTGCTGGATCCCTATCCGACATGCTGCGAGGAATAAAGATCCACCCAACAAGGTGATGGTCTCATTATCAAATAAAGTCACAGCTTCGAGTGTGTTGACAGAGCGGGGGAAGAGGAGGACTTGAAGGTCGTCTCTTGTTCGTCCCGCGACTCTGCAGAGATGTGACAGATCAATACAGAGGGAGAAAGGAGGCGATATCTCCGACCTGTCCCCAGTTGAGAGTAAATGGATTAATCCCTCCTATAGAAATCACAGCCCCTGATTGCACCCATCAAATGCTAAGCTGCATTACACTGGGACGACAGCAGCTCGATGTGTACCCCGCCCCCCCAAATTCCCACAGCTTTTGTGTCTCCTTGCGCTGCTTTGTATTATCCCTGATGAAAATATAATTTGCCTCTTATCTGCGCGCCTAAGCCATACAAATCCAAATCCTCAAAAGTGGCGACTTTCTTACGCAGGTATTATGTCTCCGGCGATCAAGCAAGAAAGATTAATTACAAGGGTTTTTGGATTGGCATCCTTTTGTGGGTTTGCCTCGCACCTGAGAGATGGGGCCGACGGGGCATCGAGGGATGACAAAGTGGAAAGGAAGGAGCAAGAAAAAAAGGGGAGAGGAGGCGAGATAACATTGTCAAGCGCTGGCTGGTGACAGCAGAACAATGTGGAAGAGGGGGCATCAAGACAAGTCTGTACGTTTTCACATCCCACTCTCCCTCTCCCCTCCGTGATGCGCCACATCAGATAGCTGAGCACAGGTTTCCATTAGCACACTGACACCCAGCTATCTTCATCTGCAGTGAGAGTCTGCCTCTTTTAGCAGCTTGATCCTCTGGGGCGGGAGTCGGAAAAGCGGCTTATTTTCAAAAATACTATCACATCCCGTCTCATCGTCGGGGACAAGTGTTAAACACGCATGCCTTTGTGCTTTTTCAATCATGATGAATGTGTAATTAAGGACACGGCAGTAACGGCGCGTCCACACTACAGCGTCGACAACTCCAATCTGCCCATTCGCTTTCAATGGAGTGACGTCACGTTGCCTCGCTTTTTCGCCGAACTGAATTGTGGGTAGCAGAGCGGGCTGTCTCCGGCCTCAGAAGTTGAACAATGTACAACTTTATTTGAAGTTGTCGACGCTTCCGACGCTGGCTACTCCGGCGTCTCCGGCGTCAGAAGTTGAACAATGTGCGCCAGCCAATCAAATCCCGTTTCGGAAAATCTGACAGCTCAAGCCGTAGCCAATCAAACCGCGTCTAAGCTGGGAGAGATATCCCGCCGTTCATTTCTATATTTCAAATAAAGTTGGAGGAGAAACTAACTATCGCCGTAGCAAATCACCCGGTTTTGTATGACCAGACCCTCTTCACCTACCGGGATACAAACCGGAGGAACCAGCATGGAGGGAGGAGGCAGAAACAGTGGGGGAAGCTGGTAGGGTTTCGCCTGTTTGGGGAGTTTATATATATATATATATATATATATATTGCTCGCATAAAATCCCCGGGGTTTTTGCTTTGTATGTCGGGGGCGGGAGATTCATGTGATTGGTTGTTGGTCGCGTTGCTTGAATAAAATCCCCAAGCTCCAGACACGCCCAGCTCCAAGCTTTTTTTGAAGCTGTAGTGTGGACGCTCCGTAACTTATGGAGGCAGTGAGAGATATATAATGTAATGTTTTGTCTTTTTGTGATATGGACCTTGAGTCTGAAATAAAGATTGGATATATCCGGACTTGTTGGTGTTACCGTCTCTATATCTTTCAACGTGCTGCCCTTAAAGAAGGATATCAACCTTTAAAAGCAGCGACGAGCTGTCCCTAACTCTGTAGATAAATGTCATTCTGCCCCGTTTAACGCCGACAGCCTTTCCTGTGATCTTAAGGCGAGATGTGCGTGAACGCGTCGTGTCTTTACAGATCCATTTCTACCAACATGACACATCACATCAGCCTGTCATTCCCATAGGTTAGACATCGTTTAGATTACCAAACAGACAGTGCGGCGGCAATCAGTCGTTTTCCCTCGCGGGGCGAAATCTGAAGGCGACGGACACAAAATGAAATGCTCACCGCTCCGGAAAGTTTGACGACTCTGACTTTTTGTGGCACCTGCTGGTCATCGACGCTTTTGGTCCGCTGCATTACGGTTCTTTTCGCGCCCGCTTGAGGAGGCCCCGGGGTCTGGATTTGAGGAGCTACCGGGATGTTCTTCTGAGGAAGCGTCTGTATCTGAGCTCCGGGTCTGATCTGAACGCAGTTCCTTCGCTGTTGGGGGTTTGGTTGAGTCCATTGCTGATCTGGAACATGCACTTGGGGGGTTTGTTGTTGTTGTTGCTGCTGCTGGATGTTTCCTTTCACCATCTGAAGGCGTGCTTTCACATTAGGTCGTGGCGTGAGAATCTGAGGATTGCCGTTTGGAGGAATGACTTGAATGGGATTCTTAAAAGTCTGATTTAAAGGTTGTGGGGCTCTCTGAGGCAACTGTCTCTGCGGCTGCTGCTGTGGTGGTGGTTGTTGTTGTCTTTGTTGTTGTTGTTGTTGCGGTTGCTGTACAGGTTGTGGCATTTGCTGGTTCTGTTGTGCAGGTTGAATCTGTGGTGTCGGAGTCTGAGAACTGATCCTTTCGAGCAACTCCTTCTTTCGGACGCCGGCTTGCATTTGTCGTCTCATTTCCTTCGTTTTCAGAATTTCTTCTCGCAAGCGCTTCTGTTCCTCGATCTTCAAGCGGTACTGCCGGGTTTCCTCGTCTTCGTTCGGGTCCTGTGGAACCAAAAAACAGCTGGGAATCACGGTGTGCCTTTTATTCAACACTAAAGATGTAATCAGGCAAAACCCAAGAGAAGAAATGCAATAGTATTGACCTGGTTCAATTGATTGAGACCGAGCCATTATCGCCCTTATGATTGGGCTTTGAGGAAAGGAGCTCTTCTCTGCATACTGATTGGTTTAGAGGTTCTAGTCAATTCTCGGACACTGGGAATTCAGAAGGAAACTCAAAATGATGACTAAAACATAACACTGCAGTTTGTCGTATATCATATATTCATTTCACTACGTTTTTTGTTTCGTTTGTATATTTATATTTGGTGTAAATACTCTTTTTCTTACGTTAAATCTTTATTTTTAAATTATTTTCTTTCTTTCTATAATCGTTGTATTTTTTACTTCCTTATGTTGTTTCATTTTGGCTCCGTCGTACACCAAAGCAAGACCCTTTTACGAGTAAACGCACCTTGCAATAAACTTGATTCTGATTTTCTGAAATATATATTTTTGGTTTCCTCGATTTTATTTTATACAAGAAACTGACCAGTGGTGTTCGTGGGATTTCCTTTCGAACCACCGTCCTTCCTCCGGGTGGCTGTGACTGCATCTTGGAAACGACCTGTCCTCTTCCTCGTCCTCTTCCTCCGTCGGGCATCGGTTGCCCTGGACGCACACCCAGTATTGCCTTGGCAACAGGCCGAACGTTGGCGGCGGGGCGGGCGTTGTTCATGTTCATGTTCGTGTTGGCAGGCGCAACAGGAAGCTCCCGCAGGTTGCTGTTGCGATGCTGCATCTGCTTAGACATGGGTGTGTTCTGGAGAGAAAATAAAAAACATATTGTATATATATATATACACACACACACACACACCTGAACATCAGCAGGAGAGGACTCTTTAAAGTAGAGACACTACATACTGATATACACCTGAACATCAGCAGGAGAGGACTCTTTAAAGTAGAGACACTACATACTGATATACACCTGAACATCAGCAGGAGAGGACTCTTTAAAGTAGAGACACTACATACTGATATACACCTGAACATCAGCAGGAGAGGACTCTTTAAAGTAGAGACACTACACACTGATATACACCTGAACATCAGCAGGAGAGGACTCTTTAAAGTAGAGACTCTACATACTGATATACACCTGAACATCAGCAGGAGAGGACTCTTTAAAGTAGAGACACTATATACTGATATACACCTGAACATCAGCAGGAGAGGACTCTTTAAAGTAGAGACACTACATACTGATATACACCTGAACATCAGCAGGAGAGGACTCTTTAAAGTAGAGACACTACATACTGATATACACCTGAACATCAGCAGGAGAGGACTCTTTAAAGTAGAGACACTACATACTGATATACACCTGAACATCAGCAGGAGAGGACTCTTTAAAGTAGAGACACTACATACTGATATACACATGAACATCAGCAGGAGAGGACTCTTTAAAGTAGAGACACTACATACTGATATACACCTGAACATCAGCAGGAGAGGACTCTTTAAAGTAGAGACACTACATACTGATATACACCTGACCATCAGCAGGAGAGGACTCTTTAAAGTAGAGACACTACATACTGATATACACCTGACCATCAGCAGGAGAGGACTCTTTAAAATAGAGACACTACATACTGATATACACCTGAACATCAGCAGGAGAGGACTCTTTAAAGTAGAGACACTACATACTGATATACACCTGAACATCAGCAGGAGAGGACTCTTTAAAGTAGAGACACTACATACTGATATACACCTGAACATCAGCAGGAGAGGACTCTTTAAAGTAGAGACACTACATACTGATATACACCTGACCATCAGCAGGAGAGGACTCTTTAAAGTAGAGACACTACATACTGATATACACCTGAACATCAGCAGGAGAGGACTCTTTAAAGTAGAGACACCACATACTGATATACACCTGAACGTCAGCAGGAGAGGACTCTTTAAAGTAGAGACACTACATACTGATATACACCTGAACATCAGCAGGAGAGGACTCTTTAAAGTAGAGACACTACATACTGATATACACCTGAACATCAGCAGGAGAGGACTCTTTAAAGTAGAGACACTACATACTGATATACACCTGACCATCAGCAGGAGAGGACTCTTTAAAATAGAGACACTACATACTGATATACACCTGAACATCAGCAGGAGAGGACTCTTTAAAGTAGAGACACTACATACTGATATACACCTGACCATCAGCAGGAGAGGACTCTTTAAAGTAGAGACACTACATACTGATATACACCTGAACATCAGCAGGAGAGGACTCTTTAAAGTAGAGACACTACATACTGATATACACCTGAACATCAGCAGGAGAGGACTCTTTAAAGTAGAGACACCACATACTGATATACAGCTGAACATCAGCAGGAGAGGACTCTTTAAAGTAGAGACACTACATACTGATATACACCTGAACATCAGCAGGAGAGGACTCTTTAAAGTAGAGACACCACATACTGATATACACCTGAACGTCAGCAGGAGAGGACTCTTTAAAGTAGAGACACTACATACTGATATACACCTGAACATCAGCAGGAGAGGACTCTTTAAAGTAGAGACACCACATACTGATATACACCTGAACGTCAGCAGGAGAGGACTCTTTAAAGTAGAGACACTACACACTGATATACACCTGAACATCAGCAGGAGAGGACTCTTTAAAGTAGAGACACTACATACTGATATACACCTGAACATCAGCAGGAGAGGACTCTTTAAAGTAGAGACACCACATACTGATATACACCTGAACGTCAGCAGGAGAGGACTCTTTAAAGTAGAGACACTACATACTGATATACACCTGAACATCAGCAGGAGAGGACTCTTTAAAGTAGAGACACCACATACTGATATACACCTGAACGTCAGCAGGAGAGGACTCTTTAAAGTAGAGACACTACATACTGATATACACCTGAACGTCAGCAGGAGAGGACTCTTTAAAGTAGAGACACTACATACTGATATACACCTGAACATCAGCAGGAGAGGACTCTTTAAAGTAGAGACACTACATACTGATATACACCTGAACGTCAGCAGGAGAGGACTCTTTAAAGTAGAGACACTACATACTGAATTTCTCACCATCCTCTGCCTGTTGGACATGTTTCTCTGTTGGGGGTTTTGAGGGCGGGGACTCATCTGTCGGGGGCCTCCATGCACCTGCTGTTGGTGGAAAGGATTCTGGCCGTGGTGCATCATGGGACGCGGCTCATTGACATTTGGATGTTGATGCTGATGATGAGGTAAGTCCTGCCTGTGGTGCTGCTGCTGGTGCAGGTGCATGGGCTGATGGGGAAGCTGGGAAACGGGAGGTCCCATTAAGCCCTGAAATCACAGAGAAAGGCGACAAATCATATTATTTTAATATAATTTTTTCAAGCAATAAATACCTGAAAAAAAACAATTAACTAAGGATGACAAAAGAGGATAGAATGAATGATTTAAATAGATATAAATTACAGGGAGTAGTAAACATTTGCAATAAGGGAACAGTATACAGGAGAAGGATTTCATTGAGATCTCTCTCTCGCCCCCTCGCTCACACACGGGAGAGAGAGAGATCTCTCGTCTGGATTGGAAAGATGGAAAATACTAAAAATAATCATAGACGCACTTTGCAGTCTTTTTGCGTATTAGAAACGGAGTTGGCGACACTAAAACTGCAATATAATGTGTGTGTAGCAATAATACAGATGACATATGTTTTAGATATCCCCAGTACCGATAATGATGGAGTTTAACGGTACCACGGTCTTTAATAATTCAGCCCCGGGGCCCGTTTAATACCGGGGCTCGGTACCCATCCCTAATATTACCACTACAATTTAGAAATATTCATGGCTATTTTACATGCATCCTTTGGTTACTATAAGCCTTTATGAACACCATCCATCCATCCATCCATCTATCCATCCTCCTATCCATCCATCCATCTATCTCTCTCTCTCTATCTATCCATCCATCCATCCATCCATCTATCTATCTCTCTCTCTCTCTCTCTCTCTCTCTCTCTCTATCCATCCATCTCTCTATCTATCCATCCATCCATCTATCTATCTCTCTCTCCATCCATCTCTCTCTATCCATCTCTCTATCTATCCATCCATCTCTATCTATCCATCTATCCATCCATCTCTCCATCTATCTATCTATCTATCTATCCATCCATCTATCCATCCATCTATCTCTCCATCTATCTATCTATCCATCTATCTATCCATCCATCCATCTCTCCATCTATCCATCTATCCATCTCTCTATCTATCCATCCATCTCTCCATCTATCTATCCATCCATCTATCCATCCATCTGTCCATCTATCTATCCATCTATCTATCTATCCATCTATCTATCTATCTATCCATCCATCCATCCATCCATCCATCCACCCATCTCTCCATCTATCCATCTATCCATCTCTCCACCCATCTATCCACCCATCTATCTATCTATCCATCCATCTATCCATCCATCCATCCATCTATCTATCTATCTATCTCTCTATCTATCTATGCATCCATCCATCTATCTATCCATCTATCTATCTATCTATCTATCTATCCATCCATCTATCCATCCATCTATCCACCCATCTCTACATCTATCTATCTATCCATCCATCTCTCCATCTATCTATCCATCCATCTATCTATCCATCCATCTATCTATCCATCCATCTATCTATCTATCTATCCATCTACCCATCTATCTATATATCTATCTATCTATCTATCTATCCATCTATCCATCTATCTATCTATCTATCTATCTATCCATCTATCCATCTATCTATCCATCTATCCATCCATCCATCCATCTCTCCATCCATCTATCTATCCATCTATCTATCTCTCTCTCTATCCATCCATCTATGCCTCTCTCTATCCATCTATCCATCCATCCATCCATCTCTATCTATCCATCCATCTCTCCATCCATCTATCTATCCATCTCTCCATCCATCCATCTATCCATCCATCCATCTATCCATCCATCCATCTCTCTATCCATCCATCCACCCATCTATCTCTCCATCCATCCACCCATCTATCTCTCCATCCATCCACCTATCCATCCATCTATCTCTCTCTCTATCTATGCATCCATCCATCTATCCACCCATCCATATATCTATCCACCCATCCATATATCTATTCATCTATCCATATATCCATCTATCCATCCATCCATCCATCTATCTATTCATCTATCCATCCATATATCTATTCATCCATCCATCCATATATCTATTCATCCATCCATCCATATATCTATCCATCTATTCATCTATCCATCCATCCATATATCTATTCATCTATCCATCCATCTATCTCTCCATCCATCCATCCATCTATCTATCTATCCATCCATCCATCCATCCATCTATCAATCCACCCATCCATCTATCCACCCATCTATCTCTCTATCCATCCATCCATCCATCTCTCCATCTATCCATCCATCTCTATCTATCCATCCATCCATCCACCTCTCTATCCATCCATCTCTCCATCCATCCATCTATCTATCCATATATCTATCCACCCATCCATCCATTCATCCATCCATCCATCTATCCATCTTATACAATGTTAACGAACTTTAAACAATAACAGAAGTTAGTAATAAAACCTCTCATCATCAGTAATCTCTAAATTGAATCAGACGGCTCCTGCATATAATTACCCTCCGTGTGATTCACTCACTAGAGGGAGCTCTTGTCTACGTCTCGTGACAAAAAGGTGGTGCCAACCAAACTGAGAATGACTCTGTTTTTCCCTAACGCTTCAACAGCAGTGAATATAATAACGTGTCTAGTTTATTCATGGGTACAGTACTCCAGTCGAGTCATCGCTATGGCTACAGAAATATTAATAATCTAGACTAAAGCAGACAAATCATTCATTCATGGCACACAAAGCATGTTGTCATACGTAAGGGAGGATGCTTTAAAAAACATCATACTTTGGTTTAAATTCCTTATTTCAACGGTTCAAAGTGTTAATCTTACATTTCTGCCACATGTTGTTGTATTCATGTTTCTGTGGTCTTAATTTGAAAGGTGCTATACTAAATAAACGTATTATTATTATATGCACAGTGGCTATAGGGTAGAAGAAAATATATGGTTGAAATAAGACAGTATTTAGCATTAGAGAAACAGCATCAAATTGCCGCACAACACACACACACACACACACATATTAGCTACAGAAATCACTTACTCTCAGTCGTACCTGCATCCCAAACTGGACGTCGGGAGGTGGGAAAAGGCCCCCCTGCTGGCCAAACGGCTGCCGAGGGCCCATGAAGGGTCTCGGCTGATTTGGGGGTCCTTGTTGGTTCATTCCTACCATCCCCTGGTGCCCCTGGTGGGGAGGGAGGTTGGGTCTGGGTGGTTCTCTGGGGAAAAGACCTAGGCCCGGCTGGTTGAACGTGGGTCCTGGTGGGCCGAAACCCATGTGACTCTGAATCTGCTGCTGCTGCTGCTGCTGCTGGAGCTGCTGCTGCTGCTGGAGCTGCTGCTGCTGCTGCTGCTGCTGCTGCTGCTGCTGCTGCTGCTGCTGCTGCTGCTGCTGGTGGAGGCTGTGGTTGCTGTTCATCAGAAGAGAGTTTGGGCCCTGGTGATCAAACATGTGCTGCCCTGGAAACCGCGTGGACTCTGCACGATCTGTGGAGGAAGAGCGAAGAAATGCACCAAGGAGAGACGTCAAAAAAAGCCAATTTCGATACGAAACTTCAGCGGCAGAAAGGTAAACAACAGACGACTCCATCAAGGTAAACAAAGACGGTTGTTCTGCATTAACACGGTGGAAGAAAAGCTGAAATGTGGAGGCGAAGAAATGCACAAAAAAAGACCTCAAAATAAGCCCATTTTGATAAGCAACACCAGCTGGAGAAAGATAAACAACAGACGACTATCAAGGTAAACAATGTTTGTAAAACTGCATTAAAACAGTGAAAAATATCTAACATAAAGATTTTTAATGCAGTTTCAAAAGGCTCATTCAGATGACGTCAGTTTTCACATCAAGAGACAACTCCATCAAGGTAAACAAAGCTGGGATGTTTGTAAAGCTGCATTAACAACACAGCGGGAAAACAAATATTTAATGCAGTTCCAAAAGGCTCATTCAGATGTATATATACACACATGCATTTAACATGAGCGCAGCTGATAGAGCAGGAAGCTAGCAGCATACCCTGTAGGTATACCGCCAGAGGTTATGTTGAATTGGATTAAATATGCCAAGAGAGCTTTGGAAGACTCACCACCCATAAAGAGAGGCTCTCTGTCTTGGGGGCCTTGCGATGGCTGGCTCCTGAAGGGCTCCATGTGATGAAGGGGCCTCTGAGATTGGCCAAAATTGCCTGACATGTGCTGCTGGAAGTCTCCGGGACCCTGGGAAAACACAGAACCCATGAATTACAGGGCCAGGCGGGGAACTCAATAATCACAAACAAATTCAACTAATGAAAAATGGGAATTTGATGCAGGGAGTAAGTGAAAGGATGGGGTCGTTAAAAAAGACACGGAATGGAGAGTTGCGAACATCAAACCTGCATTAACAGCAGAACCGCCAGAGGTCGCTGTACCTAAAACCGCCAACGGGTCAAACGTACCAGCTACGGTACAATATTCTTTATTTATCATACAGAACAGAGAGTTTTGATCGCACAGGGATGAGACTTCTACCCATAGGATCTGTGGACTCTCAGCTTTTGTGCAGATAGCGTGACGTATACAATATCGCTACCAGTGCTGATTTAAACGCTTGGTGTTAGACTTGTGTTTTGGTACAAATCTCTCCATCTATAACTATCTACCTACCGACCTACCTACCTACCTACCTACCGACCGACCGACCTACCTACCCATCCATCCATCCATCCATATATATATATCTATCCATCTCTATCTATAACTATCTACCTACCTACCTACCTATCCATCTATCCATCTATCTATCTATCTATCTATCTATCTATCCATCTATCTATCTATCCATCCATATCTCTATCTATAAAGGAACCGCAGTAGACAAAAGGCGTTGCTATAGCAACACGTCATGTTTACGCTGCATTTCCTATGATGTAAATATTACCCGACGGCGCTGATTTTTTTCAATCCGACTTCATATTGACAATTTTTAACAACAGAGGGTGCTACATAACGCCCTTTGAGGATGCTACATAACGCCCTTTGAGGATGCTACATAACGCCCTTTGAGGATGCTACATAACGCCCTTTGAGGATGCTACATAACGCCCTTTGAGGGTGCTACATAACTCCCTTTGAGGATGCTACATAGCGCCCTTTGAGGGTGCTACATAACGCCCTTTGAGGGTGCTACATAACGCCCTTTGAGGATGCTACATAACGCCCTTTGAGGATGCTACATAACGCCCTTTGAGGATGCTACATAACGCCCTTTGAGGATGCTACATAACGCCCTTTGAGGGTGCTACATAACGCCCTTTGAGGATGCTACATAACGCCCTTTGAGGATGCTACATAACGCCCTTTGAGGGTGCTACATAACGCCCTTTGAGGATGCTACATAACACCCTTTGAGGGTGCTACATAACGCCCTTTGAGGATGCTACATAGCGCCCTTTGAGGGTGCTACATAGCGCCCTATGAGGATGCTACATAACGCCCTTTGAGGATGCTACATAACGCCCTTTGAGGAAAAGTCACGGATTGGGAGACCGTAATATTTGTATTGAAAAAAAGTTACATACAATAAAAAAAAACAGCTGCGGGTAAAATTGACCCGTTGGCGGTTCTAGTGCTAATGCTACTCGAGGCTTTGTTGATAAACCGTCTCAGGACTTTTGTTTCAGGACTTCATACGATCCACAGCTTTCTCTACTCACTGCATCACCCCCTTCCCGAGGGGAAACTAGATAACAACACTTTAATCCCTCCTTGGAATTCGAACCCCCCTCCTAACTTTCTCCTTTATTCCGCTAAACATCCATCTGTGTTGAAACATTAACCTGCTCTTCAACACGTGGCACTTCCACCAATGGGCCGCTTCGCCTCCTCCAAGCCCATTGTAAATTACTTAAGATGCTATCGAGGCTTAATCCATCTTTACTCCAGGTATTTAGGTGTTAGCTAGAAGGTCCCAAAAACTTGCTTAACAGAAAGGTAATCAAAGGGGCTTACGGGGACACAATCATAGTGCTTCTAAAAAAGGGTCAGACGGGCAGGTTTGCACAATGGAGACTCTGGTGTCCGTGTAATAAATCTCCAATCAAATCGCTCATCCGCTCGCTTTCCTATCCTTGATAAACAGACTGCGAGCTGCTCAATATGCAACGGATGCTCAGCAGGGAGGGGGATATCCAAGACAAGCATAATGGAGAGGGGCCGAATGTCAAAGTGTTAAATAAAGAATGGAAATCTGAGTTTAAATGGAGCTTGTGTTTCTAGGTTTCAGGCCTTGTATGTAAAGTCTAAGCTTTGCAACGTATTGAGATATGGTAAGCAGCTCTGACTCCTACCAATTAACCGAGGATGACAATATACGCAACAAGGAGAACACGATAAGGGTTTATAACAAATATATATATGGTTAAACTGATCACCGAATACTAATATATACTATAAGCATGTGTAATATTCATTGTTTTCTGGATTTAATGCCGTTTAAAAGAGAAATGGAGCTCTGTCGGCTACCAATTAACCAAGGACGACTTTAAATGTCAATATACGTAACAAGGAGGCCATAATAAGGGAACACATATATAAATTAAAAGGTTAATACTATAAATCAGGGGGGTCAAATTCAATTTCATCGCGGGCCACATCAGCATTATGGTTGCACTCAAAGAGCCGGTTGTAACTTTAAGACTATATAAAAATACATAAATATTTAATATATATAAAAAATAATGTATTATATTATATTATTGCAACTGCATTGGATTATTATCGCATAGGGTAATAACTTCATAATTAACTACGTCTGAAAGCAGAAGTCGAGGTCAAATCATTCCGAGTCTCTTCAGTGAGAATGTCACAAAATGATCTGAAAAGAAAAGCCAAATTCTGGAAAAACAAAAACAAAGAAGTGACATTTTGAAATAAAAAGTAACATTTTGGAAAAAATAAATAAAATACTGAGAAAAAAAAGCATATTTTGAAAAACAAAAGTCAAAAGTCAAATTTCAGATGCATTGTGGGACATGTAGTTTATGGGCAACGTGCTTCTGTAAAGTAGCATGTAACCGTATAATAAACATATTATATTCTTTGCAAGCTCTTGTGGGGCCACATGAAATGAAGTCGCGGGCCGGATTTGGCCCCCGGGCCTTGAGTTTGATACCCCTGCTATAAATGAACCCCTAGTGACAACATCTAAACATACTATGGTGGGTGGCTTCTTAAAATCATTATTTTTGTGGTAAAACTGAACTAATATTCTGTGTTTTCAGGATTTAAAGCCGTCTAAAAGAGAGAAATGGACTTTGACTGCTACCTTTTCACTAGGAATGATAAAGAGGATGGAATAAATGATTTAAATATATGTATAAACACATGTTTTTAAAGCTTCAACTACTACAAATCAAAGCCTTTACCATTTCCACATAGTATAAATTGTGGCATCTTTATTTCCCGGTCATTATGCGAAAAGATTAAATATTCTAATACCTTTAATTGGTGCCGAGATTAATATTTCAAACCACCAGGAAAAATGTAATGCATTAATATTAGAAGCTATGACCCCCCCCCCCGTCCACTCGGTCTTTTAACAATTAAATGTGATGGGATGATAATGTATGATAATCACGGGTAATCAGGTGCCCACTGGTAAACGGGGAGTTAGTGTCACCTGCATTTCAAATTGTGTCCTTGGCAGCAACGGCCTAAACAGCTGGGGAATACGACACTATGCTTTTCATCAAAATAATATAAAAACCCACCGTCTACCGTCTGATAAGCGGGCTCTCAATCTATCCATATCTACCACAATCACACAGGAAATTTGGAAAGGACATAAATAAAAATACAGTTTTCCGTCCAAAAGATGTGGCTCGTTTGGCAACTGGTTGTAAATCCACATGCAATTGGACGCAGCTATTTTCCAAAGCTTCATTTGCATAAATCCATATAAAATGCACTTTCCAGGGATGTGTCAGTCAGGAGCAGCGGCACCTGATGCCTGGGCTTCATTAACTAGAAGGACGGAGTAACTTAAGGCCCTTTGGCAGACTCCAACCAATACAGTAATTACTTTAAAAAGGCATTTCCGGCATCCCTTGGCTCTGTGTGAGGGAAATAAAGCAGCCCTTCTTACAAAATCACTGACTTAACATCTCTGACGTGAAATCCAGCTTTCAGAATATATGGTGCAAGAAAAAAGGCTCCATTACACCACCGGCGTGTTTGATTAATTCAAATACCGTTCACGCAAAAAGGTCTCCGTGCCTTTGGGACAGAAACTTGGTGGAAAGTGCATTTTAACTGGCAGTATATCCTAGTTTCACATGATGCGCCAAGCTGGCTGCTCTTAAGCTGCATTTCATCCAATGAAGAGAAACCCCCGACCTACTAAAAAGTCCACCGCCTAAAGCCGCTATCACGCACTTCCAGTTGTGCCGTATCGGTGTTTACAGATTTGCTTTAACAGTGTTTGGCCAGGGCGGGCGCTCTAATTGCCGTAATGATATCGAGGAGAATAACCGTGTGCAGAGGGGGAGAGAAAGTGAGGTAAAAAAAAAAGGGGAGGGAGAGGAGCAGCTGCTACTCACAGGGAACCTCTGAGGACCCACAGCAGGTCTGGGTTGGCTTTGAGCAGGAGGCATCAAGGGCACTGCAATGAGAGAAAAGAGAGGGGGTGAGACGGGGAGGGGGGAGATGGGAGAAAAAGGGAGGAGACAGACGTTAGACATCTCCATGCTTACGGCTGTAACAAAGACGTACGTTTTATAACCTCACAGCAATGAAAGATATTTGCAGTTACAGGGAGAAGTAAACATTTGCAATAAGGGAACCGTATACAGAATTTTCATTAGCATGTCTACACCGTAGCTTTGTGAATATGACAATAAAACCGTTGAATATACATCGAAACCCTCCGCTTTAATTGATGTGCATCCTACCCAACGTTCACGAACTTCATACAATAACAGAAGGGATGTTTTCGTAATAATACCACGACTATTTAGACATATGTATGGCTATTTTACTATAACCCTTTATGGACACTGTTAGAAATACACTACATGTATACAGTGTTGTACATAGACTGAGTGTAAATATGCACATTGCATTTTATCATCCTACCACTCGTATTTCTTTGTGTCTATTTGTGACTGCAGTGAGAGTAAATCTATTCATCCGTAAGCGAAGAGAAAAGGTAATTTTTTCACATTATGTATAACCTCACGTCTTAATGAGAATGATTTCAATTAACTGATTGACATGTGGTTTTTTATGCTGCTTTAAATTTAGGGTAATTGTATGTCAACATTCAATTGGATCTCTTGAAAGAATATATAAATAAATAAAGACACAAAAACATAATCATAACCACAGGCAATCCCTGATTTTCCAGAACACATGATATCATCTTCCTCCCAGGAGCAAAAGCAAAACCCCAATGTGTACACACACACACACACACACACACACACACACACACACACACACACACACACACATACACACACACTGGCTAACATGCTTTGCTAACAACATTTCAATCTTGGCCCGGGCAGACAGGCCAGATAAACCCATCTCAGGGAATGAAACGGTGATGCCGCCAGAAAAAATAAAATAAACCCATTACAGGCTGAGAGAGCTATTCACTTGTCATTCAAGCAAACAACAAAATGACATTCTAATCCAGACACCTTTCAGGATGTCAGACTGCCAGGCGTAGCATGCACCTCAACTCAGAAGCTTCCTAAATAAACGGGTTTGGGTACAAGGAAATGTGGTTTTCATCAAAAATTTTAGAGTATGACTATGAACCGTGCATTTAGCTAATTATATAAAAGAGAAATGGGATTTAACATGATGATGACTGGCGAAAAATACATCAATCATCTATGAATGTGTGGATATGGACACTTAGGGTTCAGCGGAAATACTCACATATGGAGAGACGACAAGGATATGATGTGTCTATGACTTACATGCTAGTTAATCTGGGTTATTTCACAGGAGAAAATGTTTAAATTAGGCATAAATATCCTGGCAAAGTATGATTGAAAATGTATTTAACTAATTATATAAGAGAGAAAAATGGGAAATAGAATTTAACACGATGATGACTGGCCAACAAATACATCAATCATCTATGAATGTGTGGATATGGACACTTAGGGCTCAGCGGAAATACTCACATATGGAGAGACGACAAGGATATGATGTGTACGACTAGTTAATCTGAGATGGAGATACCGCAGGTCTTTCCCTCCTGCAGCGGTCAGACTTACAACCAGCACAGCCCCTAGTTGACCCCCCCCCCCCCCCACACACACACACGCCCACACACACAACACAGGCTATGTGCAATATATATAAATGTGGTTAATAACTGTAATATATACCTGGCTGCTACATCCTAAGAGCTGTTACAGGATGTGTATTTTTTTTAATTATGTAACATTAAGCGGTCTGTGGCTCTTTTTCCTGCTGTAACTCCGCACATTTCCCCTCCGTGGGACTAATAAAGGTATTCTGATTCTGATCTGGGTTATTTCACAGGAGAAAATGTTTAAATTAGGGATAAATATCGTGGTAAAGAATGATCGAAAATGTATTTAACTA
Source organism: Pseudochaenichthys georgianus (assembly GCF_902827115.2). Taxonomy (NCBI): domain Eukaryota; kingdom Metazoa; phylum Chordata; class Actinopteri; order Perciformes; family Channichthyidae; genus Pseudochaenichthys; species Pseudochaenichthys georgianus. The sequence goes on from NC_047522.1 coordinate 24,168,603, forward strand.
ATTATATAAGAGAGAAATGGGATTTAACACGATGACTGGCAAAGAAATACATCAATCATCCAATTGGTGGATATGGAAGCGTCCACACGGCAGCGGGTGTTGAAGCTTGCCGGTGGGCGTGTCTGAAACTCGACCAACAACCAATCACATGAATATCCCGCCCCGGACACACAAGCACGCAGTTTGATTGGCTAGAGCTTGTACTGGCATATGATTCGATTGGCTGACGCTTGAAAAGTTGAACATTGCTCAACTTTTGAAGCGAGCAACGCGAGACTTCGATTATATTGATTAGAAAGCCAGATACGTTTCTTCTTGCCTCCTTTGAACATGACGGAAACTATTTTAAGAACAAAAATGGTGGCGTTATTGTAAAGCCAGATAATTTAAAATAAAAACAGCTTCATAATAGCAATATTTATTTTTACGTTGGTTTTTATATATTTTAAATCGTTTAACCTTTATTAGAATTGTGGCTCGAGTCTGTTAACCTGTCATATTTCGCTGCATGTGCCTTCATAAATAATCTGAGGGGAATTTCTTGTTGTGTATTTTTAACTTGTGATGTGTCATTTTGTTTAGTGTATTTGTTTATAGTGTCTGGACAGTCCCCACAGAGAGGCGAAGCCCCTCCCTTTCCTCCATGGAACTTATTTCAGAAAAAGTCTGCATTGAAGTTGATGGAGAGAGAAAGATTATCTCTCCATCCCGTTTGAATTGTGCCACGAGTTACACACATGATGTTTGTCAATTTAAAAGATAATTTAGCAAGTAATTTTTTTTAAATGTGTCGTCAAACTGTGAAGTAACACTTTGTGTGTGTGAAACCGCTCGATGACCTACATCTCCCGTCCCGCACCACACACCCAGACGGCGTCACGTTGAACATTTCACTCCTTTCTTTCAGAACGAGGCGGAAAGTATTCAAAGAGGTGAAATCACTCCAAGTCTGGGCGTGTTGAGAGCTGTACACACAAGGGGAGTGAGTCGGTTCTGAGAGCCAGCATGCGGGACCGGGACTCTGGGACTTGTAGTCTTTCTAGTTGCGTATTTTTCATAGTCTTATATTTCAACAGTTTTACGACAAACTGTGACTTTTTTTACTTGAAAATTATTGTTTAAGATTGACAAACATCATCTGTGGAACTCGTGGCACAATTCAAACGAGATGGAAAGATAACTTTTCTCTCTCCATCGACTTCAATACATAATCTTTCCAAAATAAGGTCCCATGGGGCGGAAGTAGATGTAGACTTCGCCTCTCTATGGATCAACGGTCACAAAAACATTAAATGGAGAATTAGCTTTAGCCAACATTGCTCATTTCCAGCTGTTGTCCCCGGCCAGATGAAAATAGACACCTTTTTAAAATCACAACACATCAGTTATAAAGAAAGGATGAGAGACAGGTAGATACAGGCGAACACACGTTACAACATACAGCTGCATCTGTTGTATGAAAAGTGCAATATAATTAAAGCTTTATTATTAATATGGAGCACACTGTAGGGGTTGACGTACCTTGCACAGGGGATGACGTTGGCCCTCTGAAATGGGGGTTAATGTGGATGTTTTTGGACTGTGGGGGGGGTTGCTGGTGGTGCTGCTGCTGCTGCTGCTGCTGCTGCTGGGGGAAGTTCGGTGGCGGAGAACTCATCATCCGTGGTGGTGGCTCCATCTGGGGCCTCATGGGGGGGGAGCGGTGAGCCATGTGTTGGGGGATGAGGGGCTGCAATGGCTGCTGGGTAATCGCACGCCCGTGGTCCTGGAAGGGGGGAGGACCTCTCGGACGTGAAGGGTGATGCTGAGAGTGCATTTGCTGCTGATGAGGAAGAGGCATTCGGGAGGACTGCTGCTAATTGGAAGGAGAAACGGGGCCAGGAGAGGAGGGGGAATCAACACACGCCGTCAGAACACATTCCTGATACATCAAGTGCTTGCAGCCACGCCATGACACGCCGACAAATCAATTCATAAGCTAGATGGATGACGTGATCCGAAATGGATTTAATAAAAGAGGTATGCTCTTTAAGGATGCCTTTAAGAAGCCTTTTAACATCTACATATATCAACCGGAGATGCATCAACAACAGATACATGAACAATAACAACAAAGCAAAGTTTGAGACGAGTGCTTGGTAATTGGCAAGTCTATCTGTTTAACAAACAAACAAGCCAGTGACCAAATATACAGTACGTTTTAAAAAGTACACGCTCATTAACCGCACGATGTTCATGTTGTTGGCGTGTCGTCCATCTGGCATTACTTATGTATGTCCAGTGTTTATGTTTTTAATTGTACAGCCTTTAATGAATGAATTAAATAATAATAATAGCAGCAGGACAATCGCCTGAACACGTATTTATTATTCAAGCACAGTTTTGTTTATGGGAACTGTTGCTATGTGTAACCTTGGTGAAAAAGCATGTGGGAAACTCCTTTGCAGCACAACAACTACACATACAGGATATGGAGAACCCTAAAAGCGTAATAGGGCCCCTTTAACGATTGAATTTCACTAGAGATGTCCCGATCCGATCACGTGATTTTCAGCACAAAAAAAATCGGGGATACAAAAAAAAAAAAAAAGTATTTTCATTTTTTTTTTTTTTAATGTTGCAAAACAAAAATGACCATGTTCACGTCTTAAAGTCATCCCGAGGCCTTAGTTTTCGTTTTAAATTACACAACATGTACCGCGACTTTTTTCCCCCCCCCATTTTTTTTGTACCGCTAACGGCCACTAGGGGACCTCCTAAATCTATGGATTTTACAGGTACAATTAACCACCTTTAACCCGATGGGCTCTAGGACCGGTCCGCGCCCGCCACCTTTAAGAGGCGGGCTCCAGCAGGAAAAGCTGGAGGCCGGAAAAGAGTGAGACAGGTAGCGCGGAACCGAGAGACAGAACGAGAGCAAGACAGACGGACAATTTAGCTTCTGCGGCTTATATGCAGGTGCGCTTTATAGTCCGGAAAGTACGGTATGTGTTGCTTCTTTTGGGCTTGTTTAAGTTTTCAAGTCCCTCCTCACCTCCATGCCCTCTCCCCTCAGTACCTCGCAGATCTCCTCCACCCATACATCCCATCCCGCACCCTTCGATCCTCAGACTCCAGCCTGCTCTCCATTCCCCATTCACGCCTCCGCACCTTCAGTGTCGCTGCCCCCCCCCCTCTGGAACTCCCTTCCTGCAGAAATCCGCAACGCCCCTTCTCTCAACATTTTCAAATCAACCCTTAAAACTCATCTGTTCAAAAAAATCGGTATCGGCAGATTGTCGAAATCCCTAAATATCACAATTAAAGGAAAGGTATTATGGTTCCAACGAGAGCTGGACTTGTCCCTTTATCGAATAACCTTCCCCTGCTTATTCAGGTTAGCCGTGATATTTTCCCTAGACCTTCAAAAAGGTCTTGTATGAACTGATGAGCCGTGTAAATCAAAGGATTAAATGCTTGGAGTGATATCTAATATTAAAAGCCCACAAGAAACTAAATCCTGGGCAAATGTAATTTCGCATAATGCCGTCTAAATGGATGACTGCCAAATGATTCGCTATAATCCATATATCAACATAGATAGCAGACTTTGTCGCGCGTAAACCAACAAAAGACTTGAAGGTCTTAGATGGTGAAGAGAGATCAAAACACACGTGAAGTACAAAGCCTCGTAGTGACTGACGATACAAGTCGGTAAAAAGTCAAGCAGTTTCAAATCATCTTATCCAGTGAAGCTTTCTTGAGCTGCTCTTCAGGAGGAGTGGCTCAGTATTAAGTGATGTCATATTCAAAAAGATAATCCCTTTCAAGAAGCTCCGTTATGCTTTCTGGGGTTTTCCCTGTCCTGATATACACCTGAGCATCAGCAGGAGAGGACTCTTTAAAGTAGAGACACTACACACTGATATACACCTGAACATCAGCAGGAGAGGACTCTTTAAAGTAGAGACACTACATACTGATATACACCTGAACATCAGCAGGAGAGGACTCTTTAAAGTAGAGACACTACGTACTGATATACACCTGAACATCAGCAGGAGAGGACTCTTTAAAGTAGAGACACTACATACTGATATACACCTGAACATCAGCAGGAGAGGACTCTTTAAAGTAGAGACACTACATACTGATATACACCTGAACACCAGCAGGAGAGGACTCTTTAAAGTAGAGACACTACATACTGATATACACCTGAACATCAGCAGGAGAGGACTCTTTAAAGTAGAGACACTACATACTGATATACACCTGAACATCATCAGGAGAGGACTCTTTAAAGGGTGGATGATTGTTTACCTGCATGCCCATAGGGACTCCCATCAGAGAGTGCCTCTGGTCCATCATTCTCCCTCTGTTTCCTCCTCTGAAATCTCCCATTCCAAAAGATGGGAAGCCTCCTCCTCTTCCTCCTCTTCCTCCTCTTCCTCCTTGCATTCCTCCTCTCATGCCTCGGCCTCCATAGCGGTTCTGTTTCTTTTGTCTTTCCTGTTCTTCAAACTCCATCAGATCCTGCTTGGCTTTCTCAGACAGCTCTAATGAAGGGAAGATGGGAAGGACTTGAAACACAGGTCCGTAGTAATAGCACTCAAATAAATACATAAAGGAATAACGTGTACCTAGTGTTTCGGGAATATTTCTCCGGTTACTTCCCACATCAGCCAGCCGCACAACAGCGCCATCCTTCCTTTCGGATTTGAACCGTATGCGACCAGCGTCTTCATCTTCCTCATCCTCTTCATCCGATTCCTCTTTTGTTTCCTCTGCAGGCCCAGCTTCGTTTTCGACCTAAAAAGACATTTTCAGAGTTGAAAAATACACTTTTTTTGAACGACTGTCAGCAGTGTTTATCTGCAGTTTGGTCCTTTAGTTAAATCTGCCCAAATGATGATAATCAAAATACATTTCACATCATCTTTTTAAGCCAAAACACAAAGTATTCTCTGGTTCCAGCTTAAAAAATGAACAAGATTTGCCTCTAAAAGTAAAAGTAAAAGTCTTCTAGAACCAAATATCTCGGTCTTGGATATAGACAAGATATTTAAAGATCTACAGACATCTAGAGTTTAAGAAAATGGTGACAGACCTCATGGTAAAGATCAAATGGTAAAAGCTTAATCAAGAAACTAGAGAAAAAGCATTTTTTTAAGCAAGAATTCTCTGGTTTCAGCTTCAAAAAACAACATTTGGCTCAAAAGTAAATATTTGTTGGCTATCTATTTCTTCTCGAACCTTGTATCTGGGTTTCGGATAGTTAGCCTGAATAAAAAAGATATTTGAAGATCTAGAGAAATCTAGAGTTTAAGAAAATAGTGACAGACCTCGTGGTATTTTATAGATCAAATGATGAATCAAGAAAATAGAGAAAAAGTCATTTTTTAAGCAAAAATTATCTGGTTTCAGAAAATGAACAAGATTTGCCTCTAAAAGTAAATATTCTCTGGCTTTCTAAGTCTTGGAGAACCAAATATCTCGGTCTTGGATATAGACAAGATATTTAAAGATCTACAGACATCTAGAGTTTAAGAAAATGGTGACAGACTTTTAAGAAATGAATCAGATCAAATCATAAAATAGATCAATCAAGAAAAAAGCATTTTCAAAGTTGAAAAATACACATTTTTTGCAGTTTTGGTCCCATTTTGTCCTTTAGTTAAATCTACCCAAATGATGAAAATCAAAATAAATGTCACGTCATCTTTTTGAGCCAAAACACAAAGTATTCTCTGGTTCCAGCTTAAAAAATGAACAAGATTTGCCTGAAAAGTTAATATTTTGTGGCTTTCTATTTCTTCTAGAACCTTGTATCTGGGTTTTGGATAGTTAGCCTGAATAAAAAAGATATTTGAAGATCTAGAGAAATCTAGAGTTTAAGAAAATGGTGACGGACCTCATGGTATTTTATAGATCAAATGAAGAATCAAAAAAATGTCTTTTTTAAGCAAGAATTATTTGCTTTCAGCTTCAAATAAAGGACAAAGATTTGCCTCAAAAGTAATTATTTTGTGGCTTTCTATTTCTTCTAGAACGTATTCAAAGATCTAGAGTTCAAGAAAATAGTGACAGACTTTTAGGAAATTAATCAAATCATAAAATAGATCAATCAAGAAAAAGGCAGTCCAATCTATAATAAAATGTGTTATACTGGTCAACACTTAACAACAAATATCCATATTCAAACGTTTAAAATGTTTACTGCTAAAACCACACACAATAAATAAATATCTGCCGCCTCTTTGCCGGTTTATTGTGTCAACAAACCTCCTCGCTGTCGAAGAGCTGGGAACCATCAGCTGGTTCTTCCTCCTCCTCCTCCTCCTCCTCCTCCTCCTCCTGCTGCGCCTCCCCCTCTACCTCCCCCTCCTCCTCCTCCTCCTCGTGCTGCTGCTCCTCGGGGGCCTCCTGATGGACTCCGTGTTCATAGGACGTTTGGTATTCATCATCCTTTATAGATCACATGGATATCGATTACATGGTGACGATGCTACGATAAGACAATACAGCTTTATCGATACGGCACGTTAACACCCCCAGACCAAAGTGCTGCACAGTCAGACACACAACTCACGGCTCAGCGCACACACCATAACACAAGGACAAGTAAAAAACAATACGTGACGTCAAAAAGGACAATTTCCAAAACGGCTCAAATGAAAAAACGTGGAAAAATGATATTAGACGTTTGAATATCCGCACGTTAAACCGATTAAAACAAATGTATACGGAGCATACGGCAGACATTAAAATGTGATGGCGGATTTGGGGGAGACACCATGTAACCCCCCCCTCTCCCCTTCCTCTCCCCCAGCCCACATTACCATAACAGTGGGAGCAAGGCTTCATTACTATTCCTGACAGCATTTGAAATTCAATGAGATGTAAATGTTGACATGATAGACAGAAAAGCAGGCACGTCTTCCCAGTTCACTGATGGTGAAAATATCATTGACTGACTCCGCGCAAATCACTGCGTTAAGTTCACGACTCCATGGCGAAAGACACACATCGTGAGGGAGGACAAATCAGTCCATACTACCGGGTAAAACATGACGTATTCATTTCATATAATCCAGCAAACAATGTCCTATCCAGGGTTGGGATAAGGTTACTTTGTATTTCATTACAATTAACAGATTGATAGGAAAACCTGCCTTTCGTGAAACATGAGTTTAAAAATGCAGAAATAAAATCTAAGCTTGCTCCGTTTTAAGCTCACACACTAGGGCTGCTCGATTATGGCAAAAATCATAATCTCGATTATTTGTGTCAATAATTGATATCTCGATTATTTGGGTCAATACCCAAATAATCGAGATAGCGTGATATCGGTTATTGAATTGATATCACGATTATTAAAACCGATTATCCATTTACTTTGAAAACATCCATTTATTGGAGAGAACAAATGTGAACCGTATGTTTTTAACAGTTGATTACCCGGAACTTTAAGGATAACTCGACTGAAAAACCAAAAAAATAAAATAAATAATAATAATAATAATAATTTAAAGATAAATTGTTTTATTTCGATTACGTTATTTTCGTAATCGTTGCAAGCCATAATTGCGATTAATTGAGCAGCCCTAACACACACTATTTAATGTGTAGGATCTATTGTCCCATCGTTGTCCCCATTTCAAGTGATTGTAAGTAGGGATGCACGATATTGGTTTTTTGAAACCGATACCGATAACTTCCTGCTTCTCAAGACCGATAACCGATAATATAATATATATTAAATGTACCTGTAGTTTTTGCACACCTGGTGGTAAAAAGAGACTAGTAGTGAGCAAAGGACATGAGCAGTACTACTATGAACAAAGCAAAGCCAAGAACAGTTTTTCTCTTCAAAGTGACCAGATTTATTTTCCCAAATAAAGTTCTTGCCTTTTTCAAAAGCCTCGTCGATAGGTAAAAGCCCCGGTGCCTTTGCAGTAGGGATGGGAATTTGAAAGCAAATGTATATTCGAATATTCGACCTCCCCAAAAAACGGTTAACCGGTTAACCGAAATGTACATATCCTATAAAAAAAAAAAATGGGCACATTTTTTTTTTTCGAATATTTTTTTTTACATTTTTTTTCAATAATGTTTTATAAATACACATGTGCAAATAAGTGTAGAAACCAAGTCGAATTTGTCAAATGTATTGAACTGGTGATCACAGTTTGACAGCTATAGTGTGGAGGCGATTCACAATCAGGCCAGCTGTAGAGAAGACCTGTCAGCTGGAACAGAGGTTGCGGGTATAGCAAGGTATAGCATGTATATAAGTTTAATTTGACATAGTTTGACCTCTACACCGCACTCACTAACCTGGTCGAAATATTTCCACACATTACTCCTTTTTGACGCCATGTCTGTTGTGTAGGACTCTTCTTAGAGTGTAAATAATTACCGGACTACCGGACTAAAATGTTGAATACCGGCAAAACTAAATCTCTCCTGTCAAAATGTCTATGCACTTTTCCGCCACACACGGTTGCCAAGCAGCGCTTATTGTTGTTTAGGCTGGCCACTCATGTGTCGCGAGTGTTGACAGGGGGCGGGGGAGCACGCTCATGAACTGTTGGCGCCGGAACCTCGCAATGGCTGCGGAGCTCATTTGCGCCACATTTGGGCCTAAGATGAGGTTTGAGTCTGCGTGATCTGCGTGCAGGGAGGGGCAGCAGCCATATCATTAGCTAGAACTAGCTAGATCTGATGGATTTGGACATAAACGCGAGTGAAGTATAACCGGACGCGAGAGAGAGATCAGCACCTGCAGCTCTGCCCGCTGTGAGGGGCCGGTGAGCGGAGCAAAACACACCTTTAGACGTCACCTAACACATTTAGCTATGGCACAGTCGTATATATATACATTGAATTATTCAATTTGATAATATGTAATCAACTTAGGCATCACTCCCAAAAAAATAAAAATAAAATAAAATTATAAAAATATTCATAACTCATATTCGAATACATGAATAATTATTCGAATACCTGAATCATTTCGAATATTCGAATATTCGATTAATCGTTCCCATCCCTACTTTGCAGCTGGCTTTGGATTCGCCGCTAGTTTAGCAGCACAGGCGTCTTCGTACGCTTTTAACACACCATCGTAGCCATGGCGATGTTTCAGGCGACTGATCAGGTTGGAAGTATGATAGCTCGTTGCCTTCTTCCCTCCTCGTGGAACTTCTGCTTTGTTAATACAAATAGCAAGCGAACTATCTAACTCTGAAACTTTGAAATAGTCCCATACTACCGACGACATGTTTGTTTACTGTCCTGGCTTCACGGCCGCACGCCGTTTACGTCACAGCCAGGCACGAGTTAGGGAGCGCTGGCTTTGTGAAGAACTCCCCTCTTCCTAAACCACTAACACCACAGTACTGGCAATACGGGAGGAGCCGAGTGAAAAACAAGCGCCCCTCATCCCAACCCACCCACATCGCAGGATTTTTCTTTTTTTACCCAAAGAATATATTGTATATAATCGGGGCTATTAATACTTTTATCGGGTTTATCGGGATGACGTCATAATTCCTAATATCGGACCGATAATTATCGTGCACCACTAATTATAAGGGAATACCGCTTTCTTGTCTGATTACATGTAATCCATTACAAAAAGCTCCTTAGTGAATTCTAGTCTTTGATAGAGAGTGTTTTAACGGTATTGGAGCGTCCATAACACTTTGCAGCTCCAAAAAAATCGCTCAATAACGTCTCAAAAATGTGAAAAAACGTTCTACTTCCCCATAGTGCCGATAAACTGCTGCATGAGAACCATGAAGCAGATTCAGGCGTATCGATTCTAGGGATGCCAGCGATTATTCCATTATTCGAATATTCGCTACAGTCTCCATAATCGAATATTATTTTTAAAAAGAAATTCTGGCTTAGTTTCAACCAAAATATATATTAATATATATTTGCTAATAATAGTAATAGTATTAATAATTGTAAATGGTCATTGGTCACACCACCAGCACGCTACACACCGCCCCCGCCCCCCCTCTCCCTCACACGTGCGACTAAAGATGAACAAAGCGGCAAGGTAAAAAGAGTTCCTCCTCGTGGAACTACTTCGAACTTACAAGTCCGAAGGAAGTTAAATGCCGCGAAAAGTCGGTCGAATAATCGATTATTATTTGCCAGGGCTGCCGAATAATAGATTTTGATCATGGTCAGTTTCTGGCAACCCTAATCGATTCACATTTAAAGTATTAGCCTACAGAAAAGAGATAACATCTGATCCTTAACAGCAAACACTAGTTGCTCTCTTTAGTCAGTCATACTTTCTGCCTCCAACAAAAACTCATTCCTAAATAAGGTCAGACAGAAGGTCAGACAGAAGGTCACACGTGGTGTTGGGTGTCGCGCTCCATTAACCTGCCAAACAGCAGCACATATTAACGCAGGAAAAAGATGGGATGGACAGGCCGCCCTCGGGGGAACACAACGGCTTAATCCTTTAAACTGTTCCACATAGCACTCGATGGAAACCACAGCAAGCATAATGTCAAGGCCAGGCAGTTTAGTGACCTTGTAAACAGATATTATACATAGTACGAACACACGTGCACACATTCCCCCCAAAATATCGTGAATAGGCTTCGGCGTAAGAAGGTCAATGTGTTATCTTTGTTTGGGGAAAAGGAGGAAGGCTGATGTATCTCTGTCAGGTGCCAAACACCATCACACCTTAGTAAATGGACCATAACGGACGTCTGCACATGGATCTGGTCTTATCTTTGATCCTATTAGTCCCGGCTAAGAGGGAAGGGAAAGGAATGAAAGGGAAGCTCGCATCAATCATTGGAAAACTGTACGGGGTGTCCTCGGGAAGGTCAATAATCTTTTCACCTGCATGAGACTTTATCAGATGCAGTCGAAAGCACGAGATAAAAGCCCCCCACATTAACCTCCACCGATTGGCAGCACATCTCCTCGACACAAAGCAGCTCCTTACTGCCCCAAAAGATACAGGACCCAAGGTCACAAAGGCACGGGGATTTAAGAAAGGGAGCCAGCAACCAAACAAGCCGTCAACACGAACTCTGTCAGCAAGACGGAGGAACGAACTGGCAGGAAGGGATGATGTATCCCTAAAACAACGCCATCGATTAGTAGTTAACATATTAGAGACTTATTCGATATGAACAAGACTTCACTTAAAAAAGGGAACGTATTCTGAGTTAGAAATACTTTTGTTATTATGAGAATATACACGATATTGTTTGGTAGTTTATTTGCATTTAGCAGAAAATGCACTGAGAAAATATTTGTTATATTTAACTAATTGTTTAAGAGAAATACATTTAGAGAAAATGATATTTGTTTTGCCTTAATCTGTAAATATCACGTCAACCTCAGCTCAGCTTTTCCCCCAGTTTCTCCTAATGGACGTTCTTTGGACTTATTCATTCGCAACTAGTTGTTAATTAACACATGTGACCCGCTCTATCGAAATCAGTCGGAAGTCTCAACGGCTCATTTCAAAATAAACGTGGATTTGCGTAAAAAGCTATTTTTTCGGGGTTCGGGTGTTTCGTTTGATTTTAAACAAACAAAGTCTTGGCTTTCAGAATATGAAACTTTTATTTCCAAAACCACACGATAAATACCGTACTTTTTGGACTATAAGCCGCGACTTTCCCCCCCATTTTCTTTGTACAGCTAACGGCCACTAGGGAACCTCCTAAATCTATGGATTGTACAGGTAAAATTAACCACCTTTAACTCTACGGGCTCTAGGACCGGTCCGCGCCCGCCACCTTTAAGCGGCGGGCTCCAGCAGGAAAAGCTGGAGGCCGGAAAAGAGTGAGACAGGTAGCGCGCCAAAGTAAAAGTGGAACCGAGAGACAGAACGAGAGCAAGACAGACGGACCATTTAGCTGCTGCGGCTTATATGCAGGTGCGCTTTATAGTCCGGAAAGTACGGTACATTCTTTAAGCTTGTAAAGGGAAGATGACGGGCACCTCTCATTCGCAATCTGCTCTTCCGCAGCGCCGCCCCCCCCTCCCTCCGGCTGACATTATGAATGTAGGCGTATAGTAATCATAGATAACACGACAGGGTCCGTTACAGTTTGTTTTCATCTGGTTTCATTTAAACAAAGTCTTGGCTTTCAGAATATTAAACTTGTTTCGGCAAATTCAGATGATAAATACAGCTTTGAAGCTTCGGCATAATTACAAGCGGAGAACGGAGTAACTTGACGTCACAGCGGGCGCAACAACAGCCGGTGTTTCTCGTGAGGGTTTTCCCCGGGAAACACACACAATACACACACAATTACACAAACACACACACGTATACACACACTCGCGAGCTTCCCCCAGACCAGTAATCTGAACAGAAATATTTTCCCTCCGTAGTATTTCGATCATTTGCTAATAACCAATCAGATCGATGGATTCCAGAGAAGAGGAAACTTTGAAGGCCTTCTTCTCAAAATGATGACTCGTGAAAGTCATTATATAACGTGACATATTTTGCTTAATATTTGGAGCACAGCAACAATCCTGATATCATTAGACAGCTAGGAATCTCCTCTTTTCAGCAGTGTACACAACTCAAAATGTGTCTTCGGGTCAATGACTGGTTTCGATAGAGCAGGTCACATATTAGAGACAAGCTACTAGCTTATTTGTTATGAACTTCACTTTCAAATAGGGAACATATTCTGAGTTAGAAATACCTACATTTTGACACAATTAACGCTTGTAGTTTCATTTCTTGTTGCATGAGAATATACCATATGGTGTTATTATGGGAGAATGACTATTCTTGTGGCACTGCTGCTGCATATCGAACATATTAAGACTCATGTACAACAACTTCCTTACTTACAAGAAGTGAGTACTAATTAGAGGGCTACTGAGCAAAAACTCGTCGTAGTACTGGGAGAATATGGTCGTGTAGAATAAGGCATTAATAAGTGTTTTATAATGACTAACAAAGAGCCAATATGCATGTTAATTAACAACGAGTTGATGGTGAATGTGTGTACCTTAATATAAAGTGTTACCGTGGTGATGAATCCCCAAAAAACGCCAACAAACATCTCCTTCTCCTGAATAGATTTTCAATCCCGACTGTCCGTTTATAGCGAGTGTGACGTTATCTCTTAGACACAAAAGGGTGTGTGTGTCTGTGTGTGTGTGTGTGTGTGTGTGTGTGTGTGTGTGTGTGTGTGTGTGTGTGTGTGTTTGTTTTTTACGAGTAAGCAAATGTGAGAACTCACTTGAAACTCCCCATCTATGGGCTCATTGATCTGGATGTCGAGCACTTCGTCCTGGTAGCCGTCGTCGCCCTCGTTTTGCTCTCCAGTGTAATCCATCGGTTCTTCTTCTTCAGGCATCTGCGTGTTGTTGTTGTCCTGGCTGTATTCCTGTGTGTATCCCTCCTCTTCTTGCGGGTAACCCTCCTCCTCCTCCTCCTCCTCCTCCTCCTCACCCAGGTTCACGACGTCATCTGTGTATTCTGCCACCTGCGAGGATGCGCCCAAGCTGACTGTGGCGTTGGCGTTTACACCCTGACCGCTGAAAATAAAACACGTTGGGAAAACAGTGGTGAGTAAAGACATGACTAGTACCAAGACAGGATTCTGAGAGAAAGACGTTCAACGGTTGCTGATTTTAGTTATAGGTGTTTTAAGAGGGGGCTCAAGGCTTCATATTGAGGGGTAAAGGTAACCGTTGCCGCCCACCTAAGACCCACGACTGGATTAGTTGTCATTCTGAAATCTTTGTATTGATTAAGCTCAATCAATTTAAGCTAGTAGCCTCAAGGACGAGGGTATTTATTTTCACTCTGACGAGGGAACGTTCAGATGAAAGCTGACGAGTGCGTTATGGCGCGTTTCCACTGCAGCGGGTAGCTCGCTTTAAGCGTGCCGAGTGCCCGGTTTTGGTTGCGTTTCCACTTGGTCTAGTTTTGGCCCGGGGCGACTTTTTCACCTTTTTTATGGCCCCATAAAATCGTGGTTCTAGGGCCAGGAGCAACCCGGCTGAGTCGGGCTGAGCATGCTCAACTAGAGAGAGAATTGCTGGCAAGGGAGCTACAACTACAACAAGATGAACATATTTGACCGTGATTTAATTGTAATACACGTTTCAAAATGATGCCGAAGTAACAACACACTGATACCGGTTAGTAACAACCATGAATTAATGCTTTGAGTCTGCAGACAGACGGCAGAGAAACACCCTTTTAAAATGCATGTTTTCTGAATGGAGATCGGCTAAGCTAACGCTATATATGCTCCGACCGTCCTCACTCACAGCAACGGCCTCCAGACATAAATAAAGCAGCGACTGTATCCTCCATGACACAGGCAGTCTGTGGTTTGGACTGGTTTCACTTCTGTCTAGTTTCTGAACAGATCTGAGGAGCTGTTAGCTCTGAGTGCTAAGAGCTAACGGCTGTGTTGTTTTTCTGGGGCTCTCATTGAAGATGACGTCACGGCTCCGCCTACACTGCGTTGCTATAGTTACTGCCCCAGTTCCTAAACTGTAATGGAAGCGCAGCATAAAGTGAGCCGGGCCTAACAAGGCCTAACCGAACCGAGCGAGGCCTGCAGTGGAGACGCGCCATAAGCGTGTGTATTTACCACACACACACACACACACACACACACACACACACACACACACACACACACACACACACACACACACACACACACACACACACACACACACACACACACACACACACACACACACACTAAAGCCTGACACTTGTGTTCGCAGCTGACCTCACGGTAACTTCCTCATCGTCACTCTGTAGGAGGTCGTCATTCAGCTCTTCATCCGACACTTCCGAGGGATTCTGAAACAGAAGGAAGTAGGGATGTAACGATACACTCACAATTCGATACACGGTTTTAAGTTCACGATACGATTCTTTATTTTTTACAGAATGAGCTGCGGACAAATTACGACTGAAAAGTATTTGTATAAGCAAAACAACGTACATGTTCTCATTAAGAGTGCAACTGAAACTGTATTTTATCTTAAAGGTCCCATGTCGTGCTTTTCCGGTTATCACCCGTCCCCTCGTTGTTATGAAGGTGTTTCTGCATGTGAGCGGTCTGCAGAGTCAAACCCTCAAAGTGCACCCTGCAGCGAGTAAAACTCTCACACAGAGAAGACCTCCCCAAAACGCCTCGTTGGAGACACGTCACTGTCCATCTGATTCTTCCTGGGACATCATGATGTCATCCGTACCCGGAACTAAATGGACCAATCCGTGGAGCCGTTACGTTAAGCCCCCGCTGATTGGTCCAAATTGACCAATCCACGGACTTCCTCACACATTCAGTGCAGCTCTGCTGGTCTCTCCTCCCTGGCTGCAGGCTGATAACAGACAGTTGGCATCGCGGCGACGTTCTCTCTGCAGACCCATTCTCACAGCGTTCATCAACCTTTTTCTTTCTCAATATCAAGCTACACTTATTGTTGTTACTTCGGCTGTGACTTTGTGTGTGCTCAGGGTGAGTTTGGCTGTGTATCGCTAAACAAGGAAACCACACCTCCACGGAGCTCAGCGCGATTCACAACGTCCCGACTGGTCCCGACCAATCAGAGCACACTGGGCTCACAGGGAGGGGGGGGGCAAGAGCTGCAACGAGCCGTTTAGTGGAGAGTGACCAATGTGAGTTTGGAAAATTGCACGGTATAAATCTATTCTAGTAGACCACAACAATGGAATTATGATCAGTGGAAATGGCCGTGACATGGGACCTTTAAAAAACAAAAAGATACATAATTGGATTCTGAGAACAAATCCCAGCGCGGAAATCGCGCTCCATTTAAGGCGGGGCCTCGCATATGACGCGCGCCTGTTCCACCATTCTTCGTTTTCCGAGGCTAGGAAGGATTCTTGCCTCGCTTCTGAAGCAAGTGACTCGGAAGACATGTGCTACCAAGCAAGCGTCCTCGACATTGAGAAACACCCACGGACACTGTGCTATGACTACTACTAGTCTAGTGTATAATTCTTGTATAGCATATTTCTTGCCAAATAAACAATAAAATGCTAGTTACAGTAACCCAGATTCTTGTTTGCTTTATGTTGATATTTAATAATATTTAAAATAGGTGCAGCATGTACAAAGTGTTAGAGAATAATTCTTCCTTACTCCTAAGACATTTAACCTTATATATATATATTAGGGTTGTCAAATGATTACAAATTGTAATCAGATTAATAACAGTTTAAAAATTAATTAATCAGATTAATCTCCATTCGAACTATGTCCAAAATATGCCATTTATTTCTGTATATTGTTGGGAATGGAAAGATAAATGAAAGCAGGCGGATATATCCATTTAACATACAGTATCTATGTTTATTATAACATTTTTCTGCATGTCAAAATGAAAGACAGCCCACACACCTATCAATCATCAAACCGTGGGGTCTTAATTCATTACGCGTTGATTTCTATCAACGGGGCTTTAGCACAGTTCTCCAGTGAGGGAGGGAGTCTCCCTCCGCAGCCGGTTGGCTCAGTTCCGTTGTACAGACCGACGTTAACAGCAGCCTGTCTGTGCACACGGAGACCGACTCTGTCGTCCGGTGATCTAACCGCCTTCTGGAAAAGCTTCACAAGTACTCGGTACGCAAATGCGCTTTGTGACACAAGTGACGGTACGCATTTCAGATTACGCACATGACCTGCGTACCAGTTATGTGCACCCCTGTACCAGAGCCATATTATTACTATTATATGGCTCTGCCCTGTACTACAGCAAGAGTGTTCTCCGTCGGGACTTCCTGCAACAACACCACGCCGTTATCAAAGATGTTCTATTGAGAAGACGATCACTACGTGACAAAAGTTTTCAAAACCGTGGCTACTGAAATCAGTCTGACTAACTGCTGTCTGTGCAATTTACTCCGCGAGTTGGCAGACTTTATTTTGCTTACTTTAACATCATGTCTCATGCTGGGGCTGAGCCACTTCTTGGTATGGGTGCAGCCTACCCAGCCATACCCTGGCGCTGCCACTGGTGGCACGTATGGGGCGGGCCATTCTGCACATGTGTTAAATATTTTAACGCAATTAATTAAAAAATTAATTACCGCCGTTAACGCGATAATTTTGACCGCACTAATATATATATATACCTTATTGCCTGTTCACGTTAATAACAAATCCTGTTTGTGACGCCAGCTTTAAGGAATGCGCTCCAGCACTTAGTGTCAAGTTCACAGGGGGGGTTTTAAGCTCCACAGATGTGAGAGGCATCTCCTGTGTCTGCAATGTTCAACTTTTGAAGCTGAGCTGGAAGCGTCAGCCAATCAAACACGTTTATGCAAATCTGACAGTCGAAGCGCTAGCCAATCAAACCGCGTGTAAGCAGGGAGAACCAGACCGCAGTTCATTTCCTCATATTCCAAACGAGAAGTTACGGTAGCAAATCACCCGGTTATTTACGACCAGAACTATTACCGGGATACAAACCGGAGGAGCCAGGCATGGAGGGAGGCGGCAGAGGCAGGGGGTGAAACTGGTAGGTTTTCGCCTGTTTGGGGAGTTTATATATATATATATATTGCTCGCATAAAATCCCCGGGGTTTTTTGCTTTGTATGTCGGGGGCGGGAGATTCATGTGATTGGTTGTTGGTCGCATTGCTCGCAAAAAATCCCCAAGCTGTCAGACACGCCCAGCTCCAAGATGTTCAAGATGTTTGAAAAGCTGCTGTGTGGACGTACCGTTACACAAAGTATAGCTACACGTGAAACATTTATTCGGACAAGTAAATTGCCAAACTCACTTGTCCATGGACTCTCTAAAAACATTTTCTTACACTGCCTAGAAATAAGTAATCTGTTATTGTGTGCTTTTTAAATATCGTCTTCTTTCGGTTGTTTTTCAGGCCTGAGGGCGGGGGACCTCCTCCAACCCCAGAGGATCGATTCCCATGTGGTGAAGGCAATCTGGGCAGGTCCACACGGCTCTGTTTTGTCCACTGCACTTCCTCCTGCTTCACATCAACACTTCCCCCTGTGGAGGAGCCACCTGCTACAAGTCACTTCTCTTCTCTAAATGTTCGACCAACACAATGTTTTCTGTTTCCTGCATGTAAGCAGAGAAACCATACGGACATGCAAAGCGTTCTTTTGGCACAAAAATATAAACAAAACAGTGAGATTTTGTATGTCCTTACCTTTTTCCCCGACAGCCAATCCTCTCCAAGCAGATCTTCTTCCAAATCACTTTAAACAGGAAACAAGCCACCATTAAGAGGTTAGAGAAGATGGATAACAAGCGGAGTGTTCTTTTTATTAACTAATAATGTCTTTCTGTGATTATAAATGCTTTTATATCCCAGTAAGGTTTTTTAAAGATGGGAATCTTTTCTGATTTTATTGATACTACTACAGAAACCAACACTCATTACTGGTTCACCTCCTTATCGTACGTACCATGTACTACATTTTGATGACTAAATGATTGATTTGTAATACCTATGTTATATATACCGTACTTTTCGGACTATAAGCAGCGACTTTTTCCCCCATTTTTTTTGTACAGCTAACGGCCACTAGGGGACCTCCTACATCTATGGATCTTACAGGTAAAATTAACCGCCTTTAATACGATGGGCTCTATGACCGGTCCGCGCCCGCCACCTTTAAGCGGCGGGCTCCAGCAGGAAAAGCTGGAGGCCGGAAAAGAGTGAGACAGGTAGCGCCAAAGTAAAACCGAGAGACAGAACGAGAGCAAGACAGACGGACAGTTTAGCTGCTGCGGATTATATGCAGGTGCGCTTTGTAGTCCGAAAAGTACGGTAAATAGAACATGTTGGAGCCAGGCATTGATAATATAATTTAATAGTTAAACATTACATTACATGTAATTTGTAAGTCGCTTTTATCCAAACACAACGACATGCTGACTGCAGAGGGGTTTGAACTTGCTATCCCCTGATTCAAAGTCCAGCACACCCTCCACTGAGCCACAGCTTCCCTAAACATACATTTTCTTGCTTTTATAGCAATTATTTTGGTTAAATAAAGTAGTTTGTTAATGCTTTTATTTGAACGCAGCTTCGGGCATTCGGTGATTTGGGCAGGAGGTGATTAGGTATATATTGGAGACAGGTGGAGGTGGGATTAAGGCACCAGGAAGGGCATATTTTACCTGCTAAAACCACGCGAAAAGACGGGGAAAGACATAGGAAAATTGCCATTAAGATTATTGTAGTGTTTTGTATATGAAGAGAACTATGCTGCCTGCAAGCATATGTATCTTTAATTTGACTTCCTGTGCAGCTTGTGTATAAAACACTGCTGTCTTTTTGTAAAACATGACATTAGTTACCTCCCAAGATCGTCATCTTCCCCTCTCCTCCTGCGTGATCGCTCCGCACCAGGTTTGTCATATTCACCGAAGCCATATTCTGCAAAAGGAAGAAAGACAGTTTTGCTTACACAGCAATGGACTCTGCTAATAGTATTCATCATCCTCACAGTCTGTCCTGTTGGCAAGCATTCATTCAAATGTATTTTTAGACTATTAGCATGTTGTTGATTGTTGGCCCTTACGCCAAGCTGAACCAACTTGTGCAGCAACCGTGTGTACAAACAGGATAAGTAAATATTTGCATACACATCTGTCTCATAGCTTGCCGTGGATAATTCCAATAAAAGGTACTGTACACTTTGACCCAAATAGTAAAAAGACTAAAGTATAGATTTATTTCACAGCACCTGGGAGTATGCACACGTTCAAACCAGAATGAAATGGCGCCACATGTCTCCGTGACTATTGATTTATTTTATAGATTTTCTTAATCTTTCCACGACATAACATTTGGCACACCGGCTCTACCAAAGGGAGCAAATACCAGACAAAGGAC
The DNA here is from genome assembly GCF_902827115.2 of Pseudochaenichthys georgianus. NCBI lineage: Eukaryota > Metazoa > Chordata > Actinopteri > Perciformes > Channichthyidae > Pseudochaenichthys > Pseudochaenichthys georgianus. Next base: position 24,188,480 of record NC_047522.1, read on the forward strand.
ACAACACCTAATTCCCTCAAAGACATATCTTCTAGGAAACAATGAGGAATAACATGACTCCAGACATTCCTGAAAAATATATATTGATACAACAAAAGGAAGTAAGCATTAATCAAACTGTATTTCTTAGTTACGTTTCATGGGGCTTCTTTGATCCGAGCATAGTTCTATTTTTTCAGGTTATACACAATAATTGTTGTGCACACACACACAGTATACACACACCTATAGAAGACATGGCGCGTAAAGTTTAGGGATGAGAACTGCTGAGATCTGAGGCCACACGAGGACGAAAACGGCTAAACGCATAGGATTAACGCAATAGCAAAAAAGCTTCCGTCCACACGCAATATTGACCGGATAGTGTCTGTCCACACGAGACCGCTCCGTTTAGCTCCAACCACTGGAGAAGCTGCAGTACATATGCCGAGCCTGTAGGTGGCGCTGTAACTTCCTCCACAAAGCAGCGAAGAAGAAGGTTGTCATGGTTGCCCTTCTGTTTATTCTCCGCGGTGGGGGCCGAGGGAACCGGGCAGAGTTTTTCGCCAGTCAACGTGTATTAAAGTTGAAATCTTCCGGACAAAATTATAAAAGTGCCGGTCAAAGGTCTTCTTTGTTTTTTATTGAGCTTTAAAACAAATGAATAACGACTCTATATAATATAATAATGAAATACACGGAGCCTCTCTTTTCCCTCCCTCTCTTCGGACAGCGTCAGTGTCTGTCTCATGCAGCAGCTGATCCAGTATTGAGCGACCCGGCCGACTGTAAAAATAAACATATTTATAACTAGTGTAGGTAGTTTGAGAGGTGTCTCTGTCCTGTCCGATTAGACTTCACTCGCGTTTAGGTCCATATCGAGAGAAAGATAAATAATCTGAATTCAGTGCAGTTTACTTTGACGCGGGGGTGAGCAGCAGAGGTGGGGAGAGGCGGGGCTATTGCGTCATCATTATCAGAAAATGATCGTATAGGGCGTACACACGGAGCCGTTGGACCCCCCAGAGCGTTGCGTATGCCGTTCTATCCACCTTGGGACCCGTTATCGTTTCCGCTGTCGTTTAGTGCCGTATTCGGTCGTCCTCGTGCGGCCGAACGGTCTATATGACACTAAACAGTAACGCAAACGACTGTTTTCGTCCTCGTGTGGCCGGGACCTAAGGCTATGACACAACAGTGAGCCAACTTTCACTACACCAAGTCCAAATCTGCACTTTTCTGAAACTGAGATGTGTTAAATGAAAAGCTAGATTACTGGCATTAAGGTGATGTTATGGACTTGGCCAACATTTCATTTTAAAAATGTTTGTCTAACACCTTGAGTTACCCAAGACATGCTCAGACATAACCTGATCACGAAGTTACAAAACCTGGTAGAAAATGCTTTCATTTGGAGGAGAATTGGTTTGGCAAATATCAGACACCCAATCACCCATGCAACATACGTACATAATCACATACATTAATTGCATTCAGCTAGGGGTGGGCGATATTGAAAAATATATTATCACGATATTTTTCAAGCAGTATCACGATAGACGATGTATATCACGATATGTTTTCATGTCGGTTATTATGGTTATTTTTCAAGTTACTTAACAGTTCAAGCACCTACAAGGTAACAGAAACTAAAACAAAAAGGAGTAACAAACCAACATAGCATTTCAAGCTGGTTTTATTTCTGAAATGAATCCCTGAATGAACAATTCAACATTCTGATATGGCTTCAAGGCACAGTTTCTCAGTATAAACATGAACTGTCTGAGGTAGCACGAACAGTGAACATCAATAAACATGAGAAGGAGGGTAAAACATAGCTAAGTAAAACATAAAACATCAATGAGGAAAAGTCAGTGCCAAACACTTCAAATGTAAACTTTAGACTTGAAGTGCAATAAAATACTTTAGCATAACTGAAGGGAAAAGTTGATTTTTGTAATAGTTTTCTTTTCAAAAAAATTTGTTTTCAATATTTAAATTTTTTTTTTTTATCACGATAGATACGATATCTCTGAAAAAGCATATCGTGGAGACCTAATATCGTCACGACGATATATATTGTCATATCGCCCACCCCTACATTCAGGTAATAATTACAGTCTGGCTTTGATATCTCTTGCTAGCAGCCTGGATATGTTATCAATCACAGGGACACAGAAAATATTACTTGTATGGATATATTTGCGTGCATTTCACCAGCTCACGTCGTCTGTAAAGATTCTGGCTATACCTGACATGCTAGGTTTGTTCTGACAGCAACACTACACTCCAATGCTTATAAAAAACAACAAAGCTGGGGTGAATTCAAAACACCAGAGTAAACTGCGTCGTATACT